>NC_084980.1:31502061-31507061 GCF_963691925.1 Scomber scombrus
ACTTAGTTAAACTTTCTCATTTATTAAGAGTTTCTTTAATTAACCTTCGTGTTGTCCTCCCGGGTCAAATTGACCCCGTCTGTTTTGACTGTTCCTCCCTCCCTCCTTCTCTCTTTCTTTCCTTCCTTCTTTCCTTCCTCCATCTTTCTGTCCTTCCTTCTTTCCTTCCCTCCTTCCTTCCTTTCCTTCCTCCCTCCCTCCTTCTCTCTTTCTTTCCTTCCTTCTTTCCTTCCTCCATCTTTCTGTCCTTCCTTCTTTCCTTCCCTCCTTCCTTCCTTCCTTTCCTTCCTCCCTCCCTCCCTCCTTCTCTCTTTCTTTCCTCCCCCTACCTTCCTCCTTTCCTTCTTTCCTCTTTCCTTCTTTCCTCTTTTCCTTTCTCCCTCCCTCCCTCCTTCCTTTTTTCCTCCCTTCCTTCCCCCTTTCTTTCCTTCTTCCTCCCTCCTTTACTTCCTCCCTCCCTCCTTTCCTTCCTTCCTCCTTTCCTTCCTTCTTCCTCCCTTCCTTCCCCCTTTCCTTCCTTCTTCCTCCCTCCTTTACTTCCTCCTTCCCTCCTTTCCTTCCTTCCTCCTTTCTTTCCTTCTTTCTCCCTTCCTTCCTCCCTCCTTTCCTTCCTTCTTCCTCCCTACTTTCCTTCCTTCTTCTTCCTCCCTTCCTTCCTCCTTTCCTTCCTTCTTCCTCCTTTCCTTCCTTGACTTGAGGACAACAGAAGGGTTAAAAAAAATTATATAATTAATAACTAGAAATTCAAATATAATGAGTTAGTACTTAACAGCTTAATGTACTTCACACTTTCTCTGTGACTGTTAAAAACATGATTTTATTTCTTTGCTCATTTGATGTAAAACATGCAGTAAAGTACGAGCTGTGTGTTATTGGTCTTCAGGTTAATGAATCATTTTATAATGTGAAGAGTAAAGCGACGCTGACAGGTGAGCAGACGTATTGATCTGCTCACAGCTGAGTAACAAACACAGTCCAAAGTCCAAAAGCTTTAACTGGTCAAACTGGTCAAACTGGTCAAACTGGAAACTCATCAAGACAAACATATAAAACTGGAGCCAGCAGGACGATGGAAATGTGCTGCTCTGTAAAAATATGTATTATTATATTTATTAAGAGATAAATGTGGTGATTTACTTTGTGGATGTTTTTATTTACTTCTTTAATTTTCTATTTAACAGATTTTTTATGTGTTTAAAAGCTGATCGTGTTGGATTAAAACTGCTTATTCATGTATTTTCAGAGACAATGAAAAAAGAACAGAAAATAAATTAAAATATGTAAAATAAAATGCAAAATACATTCCACTGTGTTTTACACCAGCTGTTTCCAGATGTGAAGAATAATGAAGCATAATGAATAAATATGTTCAGTTTGTGTTTGTAGCTTCATTCACATTTAAATGATGAAGTATCAAGTTTAAAGCAACAACAACAACAAAAATAACAGAAGAAAACAGAAAAATGAAGAAAGGAGTTTTTAAGAAGTGAAAGATAAAAAAACAAACACAAGCGTGGTCGTCATGCCAACCTTGGTTGTCACGGTGAGGAGGGGGTTTCCTTCTGAGGATGCCTTTTTACCAGGAAGCTCCTTCAGCACCATGGCAACGACCCTTTCCCCTTTCCCCTACAACAGGCAGATCAACAGGGTCAACCAACATCTCAGACTCTCTCCTCAAACTACTCGTTACCAATGGCAACAACAACATCCCTCAAAGTTTAATAAAATCTTCCTTTAGGAGAGAAGGGAAGTAAAATCATGTGGCTGGACAGTTTAGATTCACATTTAAAGTTTTTAATATTTTTTCAGCCTTATTTAATGATATAAAAAATAGATAAACAAACTAAACTATTACAGTTTAAGTCACAAATAAATAATCTATAAGAAAGAAAACCTAGAAACAATGAATAAATGAGCATGTGACCTGACTATTAGGGGAGAGCGGGGTTGGTTGTGACATCACTATTAGGGGAGAGTGGGGTTGGATGTGACATGACTATTAGGGGAGAGCGGGGTTGGTTGTGACATGTTTATAATAAAACATCATTAGCATTAAACAGTATTAACAGAGAGCGATAGGTAGAGAGGTTTTATTCTTAGCTACTCTAAAACATGTTTGTCACATTCTCTTGAGGTTGGTTGTCACATGTTGGTATTTATACATATATAGCATTATATATGTAGTTCTTTCTTTCTTTTAAGATGCAAAATAAGCAGGAACTTTGTAAGGAAGACAAACAAAGAGCCAAACTCCTCCAGATGTGAAGCTCAGAGCAGTCAGAGATGAAACTGTATAATATTATTATATAAGGACATAAAATGCTCTTATAGAAAATGATGTTTCCTGTTTATGTTCTCTTGGTGCAGGAGATGTTTGGTTGTTGTATTTCAATGAAACTAAACATTTTAAATCATTTTTTAAGATTGTCTGCATTTCTGATTTTTCTCCATTAAAATAACAGACAACCAACCTCCATGGTGTCTTACTACCAACCTCCACGGTGTCTTACTACCAACCTCCATAGTGTCTTACTACCAACCTCCATGGTGTCTTACTACCAACGTCCATGGTATCTTACTACCAACCTCCATGGTGTCTTAATACCAACCTCAATAGTGTCTTACTACCGACCTCCATGGTGTCTTACTACCAACGTCCATGGTGTCTTACTACCAACCTCCATGGTGTTTTACTACCAACCTCCATGGTGTCTTACTACCGACCTCCATGGTGTCTTACTACCAACCTCCATGGTGTCTTACTACCAACCTCCATGGTGTCTTACTACCAACCTCCATGGTGTCTTACTACCAACCTCAATAGTGTCTTACTACCAACCTCCATGGTGTTTTACTACCAACCTCCATGGTGTCTTACTACCGACCTCCATGGTGTCTTACTACCAACCTCCATGGTGTCTTACTACCAACCTCTATAGTGTCTTACTACCAACCTCCATGGTGTCTTACTACCAACGTCCATGGTATCTTACTACCAACCTCCATGGTGTCTTACTACCAACCTCAATAGTGTCTTACTACCAACCTCCATGGTGTTTTACTAACAACCTCCATGGTGTCTTACTACCGACCTCCATGGTGTCTTACTACCAACCTCCATGGTGTCTTACTACCAACCTCCATGGTGTCTTACTACCAACCTCAATAGTGTCTTACTACCAACCTCCATGGTGTTTTACTACCAACCTCCATGGTGTCTTACTACCGACCTCCATGGTGTCTTACTACCAACCTCCATGGTGTCTTACTACCAACCTCCATGGTGTTTTACTACCAACCTCCATGGTGTCTTACTACCAACCTCCATGGTGTCTTACTACCAACCTCTATAGTGTCTTACTACCAACCTCCATGTTGTCTTACTACCGACCTCCATGGTGTCTTACTACCAACCTCCATGGTGTCTTACTATTAACCTCCATGTTGTCTTACTACCGACCTCCATGGTGTCTTACTACCAACCTCCATGGTGTCTTACTACCAACCTCACGATGGGACGATGTCACATATTAGACGGTTCATATGTTTAGAACAGAATCAGCTGAAGGAGAGTCAGACGTCTCTATTCCTACCTGATGGTTTAGGCTTCATTACAAATAAAAGAGGAATCTATTCAGTTTACGGTTTATGTTGAATTCAAAGGACTGGTAATGTATAATTTGGGATGAACAGGAATCGGTGAATCTTCCCATCCCTACAGAGGAATGGGTGGCATGTCAGGAGGTAGTTCTTCTGGTCATGTCTCTGGTTGTCTGTGTATACTGTTCTCAGATGATCTTCAAGTTCCCTCTTTGACACTTGGAGCGCTCCGCTCTTTGCTTTTATTAACAGTCCTTTCACAAATCTGAACAGATTCTCATACAACGATGTTCTACGAAGGTTTTCTGACCTCCGTAGTCTTTCCTGGCATCTTTTAGGTCTGTTTGCAGAAGGTTGATTCTCTCCATCTCCTCTATTAAACCTCAGGTCACTTCTTTCCTTGCCTAGATGTTCCATTTGTTGTTGCCATGTGTTCAGTTAATCAAAAACTCTCAACACTCAATTTATTTGAAATCCATCAATGAAGACAAGCCTGGTCACACACACACACACACACACACACACACACACACACACACACACACACACACACACACACAGTATATTCCCTCTGGCAGCTGTGAGCTCTTAGCAGCTGGACATGTTAAGCCCACTGGGAGGGTTTGTGTGAAAAAAGCTAAACGTCATTTAACCTTCATGATGTTTCAGTTTGACATCATCTCAACATACAGTAATAATAAATACTACAGCAGTCCTGCACTACGTATTATCAAATACTCTCAACACATTATTTCTGTGAACCTTCCTGTTCTTTTTTCAAAGTCACAATTTTCTTCAGTGTCGCTTGCTTGAACAACTGAAGTCAGTGTTACGTTAGCACAAATAGCTAACGTATCCAAAGCTGTCATTAACTGGAGCTTTGGTGTTTCAGTAGCTACACACAGAAAATCCTGCAATGATCTACACCAGGCGGGGAGTTCCGGTCCTCTGAAATGAGGCCAACGCGGAAGTAACTTAAAACTGCATTCTATCAAAAGGCCACCAGGGGGCGACTGTTTTGGTGTCAAAAGGACTTCCGTCTCTCTACAAGTCAATGGAGAATTCACCAACTTCTCACTTCATTTCTAACCTCAGTAAACGTTTTCAAAATGTGTTTATGGTCTCAATCGCTAGTTTAAAGCCTTCTTCAATGCAGTATGATGTTCATTTGGGACATTTTGGCCTCCCTGATTTTATATGTGACGATAAAGCAGGGTATGCATTAGGGCGTGGCTACGTGGTGATTGACAGGTTGATTGGTTCACAGGTTCAGGAGGGCGCCTCATGCTCCTCCTGATGCCCATATAAGTAGAATCCCTGTTTTAATTTTTCCCAGCATGCACCTGAAATGTTCAAGATGGCGCTGCTCAGATCCGATACTATTGGCCTCTGAGCAGCAG
>NC_084980.1:31514561-31527061 GCF_963691925.1 Scomber scombrus
CATTCATTTACAGCCTCGTGTTAGTTTGTTTACAACGCAGACTTCGTGTATTCGAGGAGGAAACACACTCTGTGACTGAAGGTAACGACAGATTAAACACCTGAAAGTGTCTCCAGCCGCCCTGCAGCCTCACAGCGTGTCACTTCCTGTCGTTAAGTACAGTGAGCGAGGTCGTCCGCCTCCCTCTGCGGAGGAGCTTTAACAGTGTCGGAGGATCTGTGATGAGTGTGGCGCTCGGCGGAGGAAGGCGACGTCTGACCTTAGTGACAGAATAAATGTGAGGGACGATCGTAGCAAACGGCTTTCCTGAAGAGGAGACGCTTCAGACTGCTGCTCCATGCTGCTTTCATTACTGAGTGAACAGCTGACACACTTATTCTGCTGCAGGACGTCATCAGGTTATAATGTGATGCTCAACGCTCACTTTATCCTTCATAGCTGCTGTTACTGATGATTGGACAACTTTTTATTCCACTACATCACTGTTTCATTCGACACTTTTATCCAAAGTGACGTCGTTCGAGATATTTAAGTCACATGATTCATTCACTGGGAGCATGTCTATGTTCCCACAGACCTGTGGTGTCCTGGTTCCTCTGTGAGGCTACGAGTGAAAGTCCCTCATGAGCAATAATTTACACATTAAGCACTGGGAGGCACAACGCTGTCCTGATTGGGTCTTTTTGCGCTCGCAAGATCAGGTAGACCAGGCTCCTCATTGGGTTGACCAATCCATCTGATACGGCACTTTGAGCATTGGCATAACCAGGGACTTATGGAGCCGAAGTTTCAAACGTCACAAATTTAAAACATTTAAATGTTGAAGTTCTATCTAATCAGCTGATGCCTGACTGTCATGCTGCACTGGGAGCCGTAGACCCGGACGAGTGTGGGGAAAATTTTGGAGGATGAATGTAATGGATGCAGTTGTAAAGTATAACCCTAACCCTGTGGGAACATAGAGCTGACCCCCATTCACTCACACAGCTGCTGCTACGACTCAGACAAGAAGAAACCAGTTTTAAAGATATTAAATGTTTTTCCAATGGTGCTTCATTAGATACACATCCTTCTTTTATCCGCTGTAACACACTTTACAGTGTTAAAACCAGGTGGGGAGTTCTGGTCCTCTGAAATGAGGCCAACCAGGAAGTAACGTAAAACTGCATTCTATCAAAAGGCCACCAGGGGGCGACCGTTTTGGTGTCAAAAGGACTTCCGTCTCTATACAAGTCAATGGAGAATTCACCAACTTCTCACTTGATTTCTAACCTCAGTAAACGTTTTCAAAATGTGTTTATGGTCTCAATCGCTAGTTTAAAGCCTTCTTCAATGCAGTATGATGTTCATTTGGGACATTTTGGCCTCCCTGATTTTATATGTGACGATAAAGCAGGGTATGCATTAGGGCGTGGCTACGTGGTGATTGACAGGTTGATTGGTTCACAGGTTCAGGAGGGCGCCTCATGCTCCTCCTGATGCCCATATAAGTAGAATCCATGTTTTTATTTTTCCCAGCATGCACCTGAAATGTTCAAGATGGCGCTGCTCAGATCCGATACTATTGGCCTCCGAGCAGCAGTCCACAAACCAATGGGTGACGTCACGGATGTTACGTCCATTATATATACAGTCTATGATTAAAACGTATTTATCTGCTTCATCTTGTAACTGTGGAGCTTCATATAAACATCATGATGACTTACAGACAGACGTAATCAAACACACAACAAACAAAAACTGGATGAAACTACTTTATTAAACTCTTAAGAAGTTAATAAAGCGTCTTGTTTCTGAGCTTTTTGGATGTTTTTAAGTGATGCAACAAGCTTCTGTATCTTTGAACGTGAGACATTATAAAATGTTATTATAAAATAATGAATATATGAATGTTTCTGTAGTGAATCATAGAATAAAGAATAAAGAAGAGTGGAGCCGCTGAGCACGACGTCGTCTTCAGCATCACATCAAAGTGTGTGTGTGTGTGTGTCTCTGTGTGTGTGTGTGTCTCTGTGTGTGTGTGTGTCTCTGTGTGTGTGTGTGTGTGTCTCTGTGTGTGTGTCTCTGTGTGTGTGTGTGTGTGTGTGTGTGTGTGTGTCTCTGTGTGTGTGTCTCTGTGTGTGTGTGTGTGTGTGTGTGTGTGTGTGTGTGTGTGTGTGTGTGTGTGTGTGTGTGTGTGTGTCTCTGTGTGTGTGTGTGTGTGTGTGTGTGTGTGTGTGTGTGTGTGTGTGTGTGTGTGTGTTTTATGTCCAGCAGATCAAAGTCTGATTCTCTTCATTTCTGTCCTTCAAACACTCAGACAGGTGGACGAAATAACCAGAACACCTCATGTTCATGTGTCTGGATGAAATCATTTCTGTTTGATTTCATTCAAACTTAAACTTAAACTACTACTAGTTCTAGTAGTATTAGTAGTACTACTGATACTATTATTGCTGCTACTTCCTGTTAAATGTTATAAATCATTTCTTTAACCTCTGTCAGTTTTTTCTGCGTTTTTTTATTTATTTATTTTTTAACTTTTCATTCAGATTTATTATTAATGTTTCTGTTAAACTAATGTTCATCAGTACAGTTGATTCTAGCTCACGTTACTTTTTGCACATTTATGAATAATATAGTTTTATTGTTCAGCCTCTGACTGTAAATCTGCTTTATGAGCCAAAAACAACAAGAAGCTGCAGTTTACTCTATATTATATATATAATATAATATATATATATATATATATATATATATATATATATATAATATATATAATATAATATATATATATATATATATATATATATATATATATATATATATTATATTATATATTAATAATATCACTACTGTAGTAAGTGAAACTAGGACAGACACTAATGGGATTATTGATTAAACATGAAGTTGCTGCATCGTTTAGTTTAGAAATTCATTTTTATGTAAAAGTCTCAGATTCAGATTCTAACATTAATATTTTCAGCAAACAAACTAAACAAAGTTTCACAAAGCAAAACTACAGCTGTTAAAATAATAACTTGAATATAATCATTAATATTTAGTGTGAATGTTTTTACTGCTGACGGTGATTCATGTTTCATGTGAAGCAGAAATACTAAATATTTATTCATCGAGTAAAAACTTTAAATCTTTTTGTTTCAGACATTAATACATTTTAACTTTTGATAATTTAACTGCAGTTTAATCTAAACGTTTTGTTCTGATTCTTTCCGTTAATGAAGGTTTTTAGATGAACTCAGTGTGAGTCCCGGTACCGGCTCACCTGCACCTGGTACATGTCTCCGGGTCAGAGGAGCTCCAGCAGCTCTCAGATCAGCGGGACGAAGCCTGGAGCTGCAGCCGCCACGAGGGCACCTCTGCCCGGCTCCGCTGCGCCGAACCTCCCGGTGTCTCTGCGGAGCCTCTCACTGCTGCAGCCGGGAAACACCGCTGATAACCGGGGACCGATCCGTCTCTGTCCCGGTCCTTTCTGTCTCTGTGTCCCGGTCCCGGTCCTCTCTGTCTGTCCCGGTCCTCTCAGCTGTCTCCGGTCCTCTCAGCTGTGTCCCGGTCCTCTCTGTCTCTGTCTCCGGTCCTCTCTGTCTCTGTGTCCCGGTCCCGGTCCTCTCAGCTGTCTCCGGTCCTCTCTGTCTCTGTCTCCGGTCCTCTCAGCTGTCTCCGGTCCTCTCAGCTGTGTCCCGGTTCTCTCCGCTGTGTCCCGGTTCTCTCTGCTGTGTCCCGGTCCTCTCTGTCTCTGTCTCCGGTCCTATCAGCTGTGTCCCGGTCCTCTCAGCTGTGTCCCGGTCCTCTCAGCTGTGTCCCGGTCCTCTCAGCTGTCTCCGGTCCTCTCTGTCTCTGTCTCCGGTCCTATCAGCTGTTTCCGGTCCTCTCAGCTGTGTCCCGGTTCTCTCAGCTGTGTCCCGGTTCTCTCTGCTGTGTCCCGGTCCTCTCTGTCTCTGTCTTTGTCCCGGTCCTTTCCGTCTCTATCCCGGTTCTCTCCGCTGTGTCCCGGTCCTCTCTGTCTCTGTCTCCGGTCCTCTCAGCTGTGTCCCGGTCCTCTAAGCTGTGTCCCGGTCCTTTCCGTCTCTGTCTCCGGTCCTCTCAGCTGTGTCCCGGTCCTCTCAGCTGTGTCCCGGTCCTCTCAGCTGTCTCCGGTCCTCTCTGTCTCTGTCTCCGGTCCTATCAGCTGTCTCCGGTCCTCTCAGCTGTGTCCCGGTTCTCTCAGCTGTGTCCCGGTTCTCTCTGCTGTGTCCCGGTCCTCTCTGTCTCTGTCTTTGTCCCGGTCCTTTCCGTCTCTATCCCGGTTCTCTCCGCTGTGTCCCGGTCCTCTCTGTCTCTGTCTCCGGTCCTCTCAGCTGTGTCCCGGTCCTCTCAGCTGTGTCCCGGTCCTCTCTGTCTCTGTCTCCGGTCCTCTCAGCTGTGTCCCGGTCCTCTCAGCTGTGTCCCGGTCCTCTCAGCTGTGTCCCGGTCCTTTCCGTCTCTGCAGCCTGTCAGACGCTGGAGCATCCAGATGCCGCGGGATCCGGTTATCATCTCGCTCCTCTCCGGTAAAGGGAGGGATGAAAACAAACCGAGCACTGCCGAGCAGCTCCGAGCAGCTCCGAGGTCAAACTCACACACCCGGTGACTTCCGGTGTGTTAAACGGTGAAATTCATTTTTTATGTTTTTTATTAAAAATTCTGTTTCCAGTAGATGAATGCTGGAACTGATCAGAACAATCAATACAAATGTTGAAGATAAAAATCTTTTCCTGCAGATTTGGAACCAAAAGAAGGAATCTGCACCTGAGTGAAGGTGAGGAGGAGGAGGAGGAGGAGGAGGAAGAGGAGGAGGAGGAGGAGGAAGAGGAGGAGGAGGAGGAGGAGGAGGAGGAGGAGGAAGAGGAGGAGGAGGAGGAGGAGGAGGAAGAGGAGGAAGAGGAGGAGGAGGAGGAGGAGGAGGAAGAGGAGGAAGAGGAGGAGGAAGAAGAGGAAGAGGAGGAGGAAGAGGAGGAAGAGGAGGAGGAGGAGGAGGAGGAAGAGGAGGAGGAGGAGGTGGAAGAGGAGGAGGAGGAGGAGGAGGAGGAGGAAGAGGAGGAAGAGGAAGGTGTGATTGATGAACACCTTCCTCATCAATAATGTTCATCAGCTGTCAGATAACAAAGTGGTGAAAATAAAACAGATGAACAGAATAATTATGACGTCACTTAATCAATAATAATCTGATCAGTGGTCAAAAATACAAGCTGGAAATAAGATTAATGATTAATAGACTGATTATATATTATATATATTATAACTGTCATTATTATTATTATTATTATTATTATTATTATTGTCATTATTATTATTATCATTATTATTATTATTATTATTATTATTATTATTATTATTATCATTATTATTATTATTATTATTATTATCATTATTATTATTATTATTATTAATCTGCCTTTAATAAAAACATCCCAATAAGAAGAAATAAATAGGAAGTTACATCATCTTTATTATCACAGCTCATGATCGCCCCCCAGAGGCGCAGGGGAGCCATGAGGGCCGTGACTGACAGGGGCCCTAAAAACATATCAGACCATTCGTTAATATGAATAAATATTTTATTTACAATGAAATCATTAAATTAACACTTTCTTTGTTTTGTTTCTGGCAGAAATGAAGCATCCAGAGCCCCCCCCCCCCCCCCCCCCCCATAGATATATAATCCCTCCAGTGTGTTCTGAACCAGGCGGGGAGTTCTGGTCCTCTGAAATGAGGCCAACGCGGAAGTAACTTAAAACTGCATTCTATCAAAAGGCCACCAGGGGGCGACCGCTTTGGTGTCAAAAGGACTTCCGTCTCTATACAAGTCAATGGAGAATTCACCAACTTCTCACTTGATTTCTAACCTCAGTAAACGTTTTCAAAATGTGTTTATGGTCTCAATCGCTAGTTTAAAGCCTTCTTCAATGCAGTATGATGTTCATTTGGGACATTTTGGCCTCCCTGATTTTATATGTGACGATAAAGCAGGGTATGCATTAGGGCGTGGCTACGTGGTGATTGACAGGTTGATTGGTTCACAGGTTCAGGAGGGCGCCTCATGCTCCTCCTGATGCCCATATAAGTAGAATCCCTGTTTTTATTTTTCCCAGCATGCACCTGAGATTTTCAAGATGGCGCTGCTCAGATCCGATACTATTGGCCTCCGAGCAGCAGTCCACAAACCAATGGGTGACGTCACGGATGTGACGCCCATTTTATATACAGTCTATGGTGTGAACACAGCTCTCACAGCGGCTGTATAGGGACCCAATGGCTCGCAGCAGAGACCCTGGTACCCCAAACTCCCACAACACCTCCCACAAGGTCCCCCGAGGGGCACGGTCCTAAGATTATCTTTTTCTCTAATCATTGGATCATTTGAACATTTATTGATGATGTTATTGAAGAAGTGGAGCACAGCTTTGGACAGAAATGATGTTTATTTCCACACTGATCAGATCTGATCACATGATGTTTAATCAGCTGATTTCAAACATCTGAGCCCGTCAGAGTCATGCTGACTTCCTGTTCCCCTCACCCACTTTACCTAAAATGATCTTATAGTACCATATAATCCCCCTTCAGGGATCCCCAGACCCACATAGACTACTACAGCGATGGGGGCGAACACCCAGCAGTTATCATCAGTTAGCAGTTAGCATAATTTAACATTTGTTATTCAGAAGCTAATTTTATCTAAAAAGTCAAACAGTAAACAAAAAGTTTCTGATGTTTGAAAAAAGTCCAGAATCCTTAAAATCCTGATCGAGTCTTTGGACCCAAAAACTGAAATAAAAAAGTCTCAGACAGGAAGTGAAAATACCAGTCACAAGCTAGCTAGCTAGGTCACATGACATCCAGGAAGTGTCCGTGTTCCCTCAGGAGAATTTACAAATCCTACCATGGCCACGCCAAGACCCACCGACTCTGCCTGCGATTGGCTTCCCATGATGTCGTTGCCCTAACCCGAACCAACGACTACGAGCCAATCAGAGGCAGAGTAAGACGGGTCGTGGCGTTGCCACAGGAGCTTCCCTCAGCGTGTTTCAGACCCTGGTTCACCTCCGGAATCTGTTTGATGATGTCATCTGCTGCGATCGTGTCATCAGTGGTGATCGTGTCATCAGTGGTGATGTCATCAGTGGTGATGTCATCAGTGATGATGTCATCAGTGGTGACCTGGGTACCGTCGTTAGCCAGTTATTCGGCTGCTGTGGCGCTGACCTCGTTAACCTCGTTGGCCTCGGTGTCCGTGGCGGCGGCTCTTCAGGTGCGGCCACCTTGACGGTGTTCTTCCCGTAAAGTCGGCGCTCGTACCGCAGCAGCTGGTCCCAGAAGCCGGCGTTCAGCCTGACGTAGGGCCGGCTGTCCTGCACCCAGCGGTGCGCCTGGCACAGCGTCACGGCGCGGTAACGCATCAGGTACGCCATCACCAGCGCCGGTGAGCGGCTCATCCCGGCGGCGCAGTGCACCAGCGTGCCTCCCGCACGGTTGCCGTGGATACGTTCAGCCACCCGGTCGAAGTGGTCCTCGAGGCGCGCGCTGGGCAGGTCGGCCACCGGCACACGCACGCACTCCACCCCCGGGTAGGCGGGGGAGGCGTGGCTCAGCGTGGCGTTGACGATCAGCGTGATTCCCTTCTGAGACACCAGCGCTGCGTTCAGGGGGCCGTCGGCGCCGCTCAGGAACAGCGTGGGCGTGATCTGGGACACCGACATGAGGCCCGCTGTCAGTGACATGATGGTGTTAATAAAGTCATGAGAACAGCTGCTAACATCTGCACGTCATTCAAACATTTAAAATTTTATTTGTTCAGAAATGTTTAGAAACTAAAATCTTCAGAGACTCGATTTAGATTTAATGTAAAGAGTCGAACGGACTTGGAAATATGAACATGAGACTGCAAAAGACTCAACGATACACACAGCTCATTACGAACAGACTGACGACTACACGCCTGATCCTCACATGTTCACGTGTTGATCCCTGAACAGAAACACTCTCACAGGACAGACAGACTCTTAGGGCGTACTCACACTAGGCAATCGTACTGTGCCCAAGCACGTTTGCCCCCTAAAGTCCGGATTATTGGCTAGTGTGAGTGCAAGTGTACCGTGCTTGAGTACGGTACACTTCCCTGGTACGGTACGGTTGGAAGAGGTGTGCTTAGGCACGGTACACTTGGTCACGCATGCGCACTAGGGATTCATATTTTTCCCGAAAATAAGACATTTTAAATCCCTGGAAATAGCTGAGCCCTGGTCATTTCACAAGCAACACTCAATGCAACGTGGAGACATTATGCATATATGGGTTCCCAATCCGACCATTTTTTGTGTATTATTTTATCATTATTGAGGCAAAAGAACTCAATTTATGTCCATCGACATTATAATGAATAAGCTAAAGGCTTAATATGAGTTAGCATCCAGCGTGCTGCTGGACTTCATTACATCTGCTGCACCGCTGCTACCACAATTATGAAATGCTACGTTTATTATCTGTGACTGTGACTCATAAAAGTCATATTTTACAAATCTGCATTATATAAACTAACTTTAGTTAAAGTCATTAAACTAAGTCTTACATTTACTGGAGTAAAGAGTTGAATCAGGACGTCTGCTTTTACACCAATATCTAGTACTGCATCCTACACAGGCAGGACTCAGAAGAACAAGCTGCACTTTTTAATCATCGTTGTGTTAACTGATCAGCTGTGTTGTGTTTTACCGGCTCACAGCACGCCAACACACACCTGTGCATGTTTTATGAGGGTAAACTGTCGGACAATGTGTCGGAGGTAACCGTGCTTGAGTACAGTTGGTTTGAGTAATGTGAGTGCAGGCCAGCGGGGGACAGGGGGGGGGGTACATCCGTGCTTCAGCACGGTACGGAACAACTGGCCCTAGTGTGAGTGCGCCCTGACAGACATTAACAGACTCTAACAGACTTGATCAGGCGCTATACAAATAAAGATTGATTGAGGGGGGCAACAGACTCTAACAGGTCGTCTCTGTGAGTCCTGAACAGTTTATTGTGCGGTTTGATTCGTTCACTGACCGCTGACCCAGAGGAGGATCAGGTGTGACTGCAGGCTGAATAAACTGTCTCAGCCCGTTAATAGCTGTGAATGTTTAGTTGAGTTAACGAGTCTTTAACATAACGAGCTGTAAATGTGACGAGCAGCTGCTGTAACTGAACACCTCCAGGACCCTGCAGGTTTAATGAGGTTCTGGTTCAGGTCTGATGAGGGTTACAGAGATCTTGTTTGGGTTAAAACGATGAATCTAAAACATGGTGCGAGTTTAAGTTTCTACTTCCTTAAAGTTAGGCCACCTTTGTCGTCATGG
The DNA here is from genome assembly GCF_963691925.1 of Scomber scombrus. Lineage (NCBI taxonomy): Eukaryota > Metazoa > Chordata > Actinopteri > Scombriformes > Scombridae > Scomber > Scomber scombrus. The sequence continues at coordinate 31,523,912 of NC_084980.1, forward strand.
CAACAGCAAACAGTGAACAGCCGTCTGCTGCCGCAAAGAGAGAATCAAATCCCCCGAACCCGACACCTACTAATGTGGAAATCATATACATGTGTATATATATTATATACACATGTATATATATATATATACCTCATGGCAGCTGTCTGTTTGTGACTCGTCAGAACATAAAAAACAAAAACTCGAAACAAATAAACCAGAATATAAAATCAGAAATCTGAACAGTGAAGAAACTACTCTGATACTTAACTGCAGTAAAAGTACAAATACAGCTGTGTGTGTGTGTGTGTGTGTGTCTGTGTGTGTGTGTCTGTAAGAGTGTGTGTGTGTGTGTGTGTGTGAGAGTGTGTGTGTCTGTAAGAGTGTGTGTGTGTGTGTGTGTGTGAGTGTGTGTGTGTGTGTGTGTGTGTCTGTAAGAGTGTGTGTGTGTGTGTGTGTGTGTGTGAGTGTGTGTGTCTGTAAGAGTGTGTGTGTGTGTGTGTGTGTGTGTGTGTGTGTGTGTGTGCGTGTGTGTGTGTGTGTGTGTGAGTGTGTGTCTGTAAGAGTGTGTGTGTGTGTGTGTGTGTGTGTGTGTGCGTGCGTGTGTGTGTGTGTGTGTTACCTGGTTATTTCCTTCACTTTGCTCTCAGTTGTTTCTCCTCTGATCTCAGAGCAGCTCTGACTGAAGATCACTGAGGAGACCGTAGAAGGCTCTGTGTGTGTGTGTGTGTGTGTGTGCATGTGTGTGTGTGTGTGTGTGTGTGTGTGTGTGTGTGTGTGTGTGTGTGTGTGTGTGTGTGTGTGGGATAATTTTAGTCCCTGACAGCTGGAAACTCGTCCTGAGGTCATGTGACTTTCACCAAAAAAGGTCAAACTGAAAACAGAAGCAGAACAGAAATAAATACACAACACATTTTTTTATTTGAACATTTTTTAAATCAAGAACTTAAAGTACACTGTAAAAAGTGAAATAAATCATTTATATATACATAGATATAAATTACAAACATAAATACCAATAATAAAATATGAAGAATAGAAACAATTCTAGTAAATAAACATAAATTAAATAAAGAATCAAATGATCATAAATTATAAGATATCATTTTAAATATAATCCTAAAAATCCCAAATATACCATCACATTTATAGATAGTGGTTTATTTATTTTTAGTGTGACTCATTTTAATGTTTGCATCATTGTTTTATTATTTAGGTGTTTTTCTCTCAGACTAACAGCAGCAGAGACGAGATGTTTGTAAATGTTCAGAGGTGTAATTCTGCTTCTGACCACTGGAGGGCAGGAGAGGGAGAAGAAGAAAAAGAAGAAGAAAAAGAAGAAGAAGAAGAAGCAGAAACAGGAAGTAACCAGCAGACAGGAGCAGAGCTGGTAAGTAACGCAGTATTTATACTTCAGTAGATATTCAGGTTTCTGGACTTTACTTTACTTATTCTGATGACTTTTTACTTTTCCTACATTATAACCAGCCTTCAATGTTGGGATAAACTTCTGTGTGTAATTATTATAGTTTGAGACATTATAGTTAGAGTATTGTAGGAGCCATAATGTTTATTTTCTTATGTTTATTGTTTGGGCTGAAAGTATGACGTCACTGGTGCTGATTGACACGTGAGTTTCCTCTTATTCTAACTGGTCACTTAGTGGCAGCAACGACAGTCAGTCAGATAGTCAGTCAGATATTCAGTCAGTCAGTCAGTCAGTCAGTCAGTCAGTCAGATAGTCAGTCAGATAGTCAGATAGTCAGATAGTCAGTTAGTCAGATAGTCAGTCAGTCAGATAGTCAGTCAGTCAGATAGTCAGTCAGTCAGTCAGTCAGTCAGTCAGTCAGATAGTCAGTCAGTCAGTCAGATAGTCAGTCAGTCAGATAGTCAGTCAGTCAGTCAGTCAGATAGTCAGTCAGTCAGATAGTCAGTCAGATATTCAGTCAGTCAGTCAGTCAGTCAGTCAGATAGTCAGTCAGTCAGATAGTCAGTCAGATAGTCAGATAGTCAGATAGTCAGTCAGTCAGTTAGTCAGTTAGTCAGTCAGATAGTCAGATAGTCAGTCAGTCAGTTAGTCAGTCAGATAGTCAGTCAGTCAGTCAGTCAGTTAGTCAGTCAGTCAGTCAGTCAGTTAGTCAGTCAGATAGTCAGTCAGTCAGTTAGTCAGTCAGTCAGTCAGTCAGTCAGTCAGTCAGTTAGATAGTCAGTCAGATAGTCAGTCAGTCAGTTAGTCAGTTAGTCAGTCAGTCAGTCAGTCAGTTAGTCAGTCAGATAGTCAGTCAGTCAGTTAGTCAGTCAGTCAGTCAGTCAGATAGTCAGTCAGTCAGTCAGTCAGTTAGTCAGTCAGTCAGTCAGTCAGTTAGTCAGTCAGATAGTCAGTCAGTCAGATAGTCAGTCAGTCAGTTAGTCAGTCAGTCAGTTAGATAGTCAGATAGTCATTGGTTCAGGTCATAGTTGTCTCTGGGCAACTGGACTTGTTAATGTCTCTTATCCAAGAGGCTTCATCAGTTCATGTCTGACTGACTGATGGGTTAGTAACCAGGTAGAGTTGTAGCTCACACGTTATACTCAGCAGTGGTGCTTCTAGGATCTGAGGGGCAAAGAAGCCCACTGACCCCCCCCCCCCCCCCCCCCCCCTAATGTTTATATTATATATGTATATTATATATTTATATATGTTCTGTCTGAGACTTTTCATTTTGAAGAATTATCAGGAGGTAAAAATAAATGTTTTTATACTTCGGTTCATTTCAGAGCCTGAACTTTCTGACTGTTACTGAGTAAAGGAGTTGAATCAGTACTTCTACTTTTAGTCTGTTTTACACCAGTATCTGAACTTCTACTAAAGTTCTTCTTCTGTTTTCTTTAATAACTTTCAGACTTTAATGTGAAGAAGAAGACGACGAAGAAGAAGAAGCAGCAGAAGAAGAAGAAGAGGTCCTCCTGCTAGCAGTTAGCCTGTTAGCTGCCCCGTAATGGCGGAGCTGAACCGGCAGCTGCAGGAGTACCTGCTGCAGTCTAAAGGCGGGAAGACCGGGTCCCAGTCCGGCTCCAGCACCGCGGTGGACATGGACAGCGTCGAGCCGGTTTCGGGGAGCTGGTTCGGGCGCTGGTCCAGCCCGTGGTCCGGCGGCTCGGCCGGGCAGAGCTCCGGGAGCAGCGGCGGCG
>NC_084980.1:31532061-31634561 GCF_963691925.1 Scomber scombrus
GGTACGGGGGCCCCTGCATGTTTCCATGGGGTCCTTGCATGTTTCCTGGAGGCCCCTGCATGTTACCAGGGGGCCCCTGCATGTTTCCATGCGGTCCTTGCATGTTTCCTGGAGGCCCCTGCATGTTACCAGGGGGCCCCTGCATGTTTCCATGGGGTCCCTGCATGTTACCATGGGGTCCTTGCATGTTACCAGGGGGCCCCTGCATGTTCCCTGGGTGTCCTTGCATGTTACCTGGGGGTCCCTGCATGTTTCCTGGAGGCCCGTGCATTCCTCCTGGGGGCCCCTGCATGTTGCCCATCCCATAGTTGCCATGTGTCCTGGGTGGGGGCCCCATCATCCCACCCTGCATAGGACCCTGGGGGCCCATCATATTCCCTTGAGGTGGCATCATGCCCCCCTGAGGTGGAGGCCCCTGAGGATCCCTGGGGCCCATTCCTCGAGGAGGGGGGCCCATCATCCCACCAGGTGGCCCCTGCATCCTGGGTCCGGGACCCATACCGTGAGGCCCTTGGGGGCCCATGTTCCTGGGAGGGCCAGGATGCCTCTGCATGTCTGGTGGTCCCATCATACCCTGAGGGGGCCCCTGGTGAGACTGGGGTCCAGAGGGAGGCCCCATCTGTCCAGGGGGCATGAAAGGAGGCTGCATGCCTCCGGGGCCCATGGGGGGCCCCATGTTGTTGGGCATCTGCTGAGGAGGCATGTTTGGGGGAAAACCTTGTTGGCCGGGGGGTCCCCCGGGGCCTCCAGGTCCAGTAAAGGGGGGCATAGGGCCTTGTCCCTGCGGGGGGCCCATGTTCCCGTCCATCTTCATCTGCTGAAGAAGCAAAGACAGAGAAGAGTGAGCGAAGGCAGTTAGTGGGGTAATTACCTCCAGCAGCAGAGGGCTGTGGGGTAGTTACAGGGGGCTGTGGGTAGTTATAGGGGGCTGTGGGGTAGTTACAGGGGGCTGTGGGTAGTTACAGAGGGCTGTGGGGTAGTTACAGAGGGCTGTGGGGTAGTTACAGGGGGCTGTGGGGTAGTTACTGAGGGCTGTGGGGTAGTTATAGGGGGCTGTGGGGTAGTTATAGGGGGCTGTGGAGTAGTTACAGGGGGATGTGGGGCAGTTAGTTGGGTAATTACCTCCAGCAGCAGGGGCAGTTAGTGGGGTAATTACCTCCAGCAGCAGGGGGCAGTTTATTGTGGTAATTACCTCCAGCAGCAGGGGGCAGTTAGTGGGGTAGTTACCTCCAGCAGCAGGGGGTTGGTGTACTGCAGAGCTGCCATCTCTTGCTCCATCTCCGCCTGACTTTTCTTCTTCATGTCGACTTTCTGCTCGACCTTCCGATCCTTCAGCTCGCTGCCAGGAGGCATCATGGGAACCTTGTTCTCCGCCCAGGCCTGCAGGGGGTAAGAGAGGTTAGGGGTATATCATTTATATCAGTTATAGGTTATACCCTAACCCAGGCCTGCAGGGGGTAAGAGAGGTTTGGGGGTATATCAGTTATAGTTTATAGAGTTAAAACCAGACGGGGAGCTCCGGTCCTCTGAAATGAGGCCAACCAGGAAGTAACTTAAAACTGCATTCTATCAAAAGGCCACCAGGGGGCGACCGTTTTGGTGTCAAAAGGACTTCCGTCTCTATACAAGTCAATGGAGAATTCACCAACTTCTCACTTGATTTCTAACATCAGTAAACGTTTTCAAAATGTGTTTATGGTCTCAATCGCTAGTTTAAAGCCTTCTTCAATGCAGTATGATGTTCATTTGGGACATTTTGGCCTCCCTGATTTTATATGTGACGATAAAGCAGGGTATGCATTAGGGCGTGGCTACGTGGTGATTGACAGGTTGATTGGTTCACAGGTTCAGGAGGGCGCCTCATGCTCCTCCTGATGCCCATATAAGTAGAATCCATGTTTTTATTTTTCCCAGCATGCACCGGAAATTTTCAAGATGGCGCTGCTCAGATCCGATACTATTGGCCTCCGAGCAGCAGTCCACAAACCAATGGGTGATGTCAAGGATGTTACGTCCATTTTATATACAGTCTATGGTTTATTCCCTAACCCAGGCCTGCAGGGGGACAGGGGTTAGGGTATAAACTATCATTTATATAACGTATAGTTCAGGGTTAGGGGAATCTGTACCTGTTGGAACTGGGCTGGGATCGGTTTGGCGTACGGAACTTTCTTCTGCGGGACTTTCTTGGAGTCTTTGCCCATGACCTCGTCCATTCCCCAGTCCAGACCCGGGATGGACATCTCCTCTGGAGCCGCTTCTTTACTGTTCTGCTCCAGCTCCATGGCCGCCTTCAGCTGCTCGGGGATCCCCATCCCAGGAATGGAGGCCAGACTGTTGGGCTCGATGTCGTCTGCAACACAAACATCAGCTGTTCAGTCACAGTAACGCCTTTAATAGCACAAACTCACATATGGTCATTGATATTTATCTTCATTGAAACTTAAATCAGATGGAAATTAATGGTCTTTAAAATAGTGAAGAATGTTAATAAAGAGTTGAGTAATAGTATTGAACCATATGAAGTATCGTCCATCAAGAGCAAAGTTCTGTAGGAAGGAAGTGAGATGAGGAGAGAAGTGAAGATGAACAGGACTCGTCTTTGTTTCACTCTGTTTTATGGATGATTTAACGTCTGTTCACTGTTTGCATCTCTGATCACATGCAGCCACTCTGACTGTCCTGAGGGGGGCGCCAGAGGAGCAGCTGTGTGACTGGAACACTTTAAATCTCAAAGTTACCAAACAGTAAAAACTCTGAGATCAGTAACCAGGTGAAGAACCTGAAGTTTTCTCCATGGTAACCAATGAGGACCGGGCCGCTGTGTTTGTCTCTTTAGACTCAGAGGAACCTCTCAGACCGATAGAGGAACCTCTCAGACCGATAGAGGAACCTCTGAACTTTCTCTAGACTCAGTGGAACCTCTCAGACTGATAGAGGAACCTCTCAGACCGATAGAGGAACCTCTGAACTTTCTCTAGACTCAGTGGAACCTCTCAGACTGATAGAGGAACCTCTCAGACCGATAGAGGAACCTCTGAACTCTCTCTAGACTCAGTGGAACCTCTCAGACTGATAGAGGAACTTCTCAGACCGATAGAGGAACCTCTGAACTCTCTCTAGACTCAGTGGAACCTCTCAGACTGATAGAGGAACCTCTCAGACCGATAGAGGAACCTCTGAACTTTCTCTAGACTCAGTGGAACCTCTCAGACTGATAGAGGAACCTCTCAGACCGATAGAGGAACCTCTGAACTCTCTCTAGACTCAGTGGAACCTCTCAGACTGATAGAGGAACTTCTCAGACCGATAGAGGAACCTCTGAACTCTCTCTAGACTCAGTGGAACCTCTCAGACCGATAGAGGAACCTCTCAGACCGATAGAGGAACCTCTGAACTCTCTCTAGACTCAGTGGAACCTTTCAGACCGATAGAGGAACCTCTGAACTCTCTCTAGACTCAGTGGAACCTCTCAGACCGATAGAGGAACCTCTGAACTCTCTCTAGACTCAGTGGAACCTCTCAGACCGATAGAGGAACCTCTCAGACCGATAGAGGAACCTCTCAGACCGATGGAGGAACCTCTGAACTTTCTCTAGACTCAGAGGAACCTCTCAGACCGATAGAGGAACCTCTCAGACCGATAGAGGAACCTCTGCAGCAGGTTTCTTACCGTACTCCACTCCGTCCTCTGACATCCCCGGCAGCAGGTTCAGGTTGTACCGGTCCCTCATCTTATCACCCGGACGGTTCCTGGTCCAGAATTTACTGAAAAACGCAGAAGAGTTGAAACACCTCAGACTGTGATACAGGTTATACATGTGTTATTATATGTTGTTATATTTCTATATGAGGAGGAACCTGGTGTGGTCGTTGGACCCGGAGCAGAGGATGTGACCCAGCGGATGCCAGGCCAGACTCCAGATCATCCCCTCATGAGCCATCTCCATCCCCCCCACCTCCTTCTCCACCCTGCAGGGAGACAAGCAGCAGTTACAGTTAATGCATCAATAATATATATAAATATTAACTCTGCTTCACTGATTCGTCTCAAACTCTCTGAATGAAGCTGAAAGTTCTGACCAACAACGATCATGTAAAGTATCATATATAAATGTATATTATATATAATGATATATAATTATTACCCAGTGTGCCAGAACAGCAGCGAGCCGTCGGATCCTCCGCTGGCAAACAGACCCTCGTGGACCGGATGCCACGCCACCGCTGAGGAAACACATTCATCTCTTTAATCATCTCTCAGTGTGAATACTCTGCACATGCATGAGTCCAGGTGTGAGACGGGTCACATGACGGGTCACATGACTCACCTGTGGCCTCCTTCTTGTGTCCTCTGAACACCTGCAGCTCCTCCTTCAGGTTCCTGATGTCAAACAGCTTACACAGGTGATCACGTGACGCCGTCAGCAGCCAATTACCATTCAGGTTCCACTTCACCTCCATCACTGTGTTCTTATGGGCGTGACTGAAGAGAGAGAGACCGGTAAATATGTACTGTAATATATTATAATATACTGTATTATATATATAATCATATATAAAGTGTGTGTGTGTGTGTGTGTGTGTGTGTGTGTGTGTGTGTGTGTGTGTGTTGGACTCACAGCGTCGCCAGGCTCTGTCCCGTCTTCGGGTCCCAGAACTTGATCGGCTGCTGACTGTCTTTACTGCCGGATACAACCAGACCTTTATAGGGATGCCAGTCCACACACTTCACATCAGCACCATGACCTAGAGAGACACACACACACACACACACAGACACACACAGAGAAACATTTAAATAAACCACAATCAAGTTTTACATTTATTTCACTTCGTTTTTTAAATATAGAACCTGTGTGTATTTATGTGTATATGTGTGTGTGTGTATATATGTGTGTGTATATATGTGTGTGTGTGTGTGTATATATGTGTATATGTGTGTGTATATATGATAGTGTGTATATGTGTGTGTGTGTGTCTCTCTCTTTGTGTGTGTATATGTGTGTGTGTGTATATGTGTGTGTATATATGTGTGTGTGTGTGTATATATGTGTATATGTGTGTGTATATATGATAGTGTGTATATGTGTGTGTGTGTGTCTCTCTCTTTGTGTGTGTATATGTGTGTGTGTGTGTGTGTATATGTGTGTGTGACCTCTGACCTCTGAGGATCCTCTCCTCGTGGCAGCGCATGAAGTCCCAGATCCTCACGGTTCCGTCGTCTGAACAGGTGGCGAATTTATTATCTGTGGGAGAAAAACTGCAGAAGAAGAAAAAGATTCATTAAAGCTTCGAGTTTTTATTCAGTGAATTTATTTCATTATAAACGTTCAATGTTTATTATAATGTTTAATGAGCTGCGACATTAAACTGATGTTAAATTAAACAATCATTTTAATATTTAATTATAATTAACATTCATTTGATAGAAAGTTCATTCAGATGATTATTTACAGATTTTGGGTTAAAATCTGATATTTTAAACACATTTGTTAAATTGAATCTGACATTTATAAAGTGAAGCTTCTGTCACAGTGGATCAATAACTGATCAATAACTGATCAATAATCTGATCAATAACTGATCAATAACTGATCAATAAAGGATCAATATAAGATCAATAACTGATCAATAACTGATCAATAATCTGATCAATAACATCAGAAGCTGATTATAACCATGAATGTCTCCCCCTGTTGGACGCTCGCTGGCAGCACAACAAACAGCTGCAGTCTGATTAACATAAAAACAATAACTTTATTATTAATTTGTTTTTATTTAATTTTCAGTTTGACTTTTTTTTCTTTTATGAAACATTTTCAACAAACCTGAAAAATAACTCGGCTATAAAATGTTTAAACATTTTATTACTTTTATTTATTTTAGTTTTTTGTGTTAATATTTTATTAATGATGCATCTTCATCATCATCATCGTCATCTTCATCATCATAAACAATATGTTAAAGGGTCAAAGGTCACACAGGCTTACAGCTTGTTTATTCACCTGTGATGTCATACTAACAGCTGATTACTGTTGTTGCTTCTTATTGAAATAAATAATATAAAAATAAACTATTAATATATTTATTAGTTATTTTGATGTTTGTTAAAGTTCAGTAAATCTGATTTAAATATTATATTAATAATAATCAACGATTTTTACATCATGATGTTCAAACTGTTTGTTTACACTACTTTATATCCAGTTAGCTAGTTTAGTCCAGTGGTTCCCAACCTAGGGCTGGGGCCCCTCCAAAGGGTCAGCAGATACATGTGTTTTCAGTGTTTGGACTTTTTCTCTAAACTTTGATTTCTGCTGAAATATTGAATCATTTGAACATTTATTGAGAGGAGCTGTTAACAACTCATAGACATCTGAGATGTGAGCCGACTACACACCAAGTACCTCAAACTGTACTACAGTAAAGTACTAGTACCTCTAACTGTACTACAGTAAAGTACAAGTACCTCAAACTGTACTACAGTAAAGTACAAGTACCTCAAACTGTACTACAGTAAAGTACAAGTACCTCAAACTGTACTACAGTAAAGTACTAGTACCTCAAACTGTACTACAGTAAAGTACAAGTACCTCAAACTGTACTACAGCAAAGTACAAGTACCTCAAACTGTACTACAGTAAAGTACAAGTACCTCAAACTGTACTACAGCAAAGTACAAGTACCTCAAACTGTACTACAGTAAAGTACCTCAAACTGTACTACAGTAAAGTACTAGTACCTCAAACTGTACTACAGTAAAGTACAAGTACCTCAAACTGTACTACAGTAAAGTACAAGTACCTCAAACTGTACTACAGTAAAGTACAAGTACCTCAAACTGTACTACAGTAAAGTACCTCAAACTGTACTACAGTAAAGTACAAGTACCTCAAACTATACTACAGTAAAGTACTAGTACCTCAAACTGTACTACAGTAAAGTACAAGTACCTCAAACTATACTACAGTAAAGTACAAGTACCTCTAACTGTACTACAGTAAAGTACAAGTACCTCAAACTGTACTACAATAAAGTACAAGTACCTCAAACTGTACTACAGTAAAGTACCTCAAACTGTACTACAGTAAAGTACAAGTACCTCTAACTGTACTACAGTAAAGTACAAGTACCTCAAACTGTACTACAGTAAAGTACAAGTACCTCAAACTGTACTACAGTAAAGTACTAGTACCTCTAACTGTACTACAGTAAAGTACAAGTACCTCAAACTGTACTACAGTAAAGTACCTCAAACTGTACTACAGTAAAGTACAAGTACCTCAAACTGGGAAGGTCTCAGATGTATCTCAGGTGTGTATCAGGTGTGTATCTCAGGTGTGTGTATCAGGTGTGTGTATCTCAGGTGTGTATCTGAGGTGTGTGTATCAGGTGTGTGTGTATCTCAGGTGTGTATCTCAGGTGTGAGAGTATCAGGTGTGTATATCAGGTGTGTGTATCTGAGGTGTGTGTATCAGGTGTGTATCTCAGGTGTGTATCAGGTGTGTGTATCTCAGGTGTGTATCTCAGGTGTGAGAGTATCAGGTGTGTATATCAGGTGTGTATATCAGGTGTGTATCAGGTGTGTGTGTATCTCAGGTGTGAGAGTATCAGGTGTGTATCTCAGGTGTGTATCAGGTGTGTATCTCAGGTGTGTGTATCTCAGGTGTGTATCAGGTGTGTATCTCAGGTGTGTATCAGGTGTGTGTGTATCTCAGGTGTGAGAGTATCAGGTGTGTATCTCAGGTGTGAGAGTATTTACAGGTACAGCTGCTCTCAGACTGCAGTGATGATGTAATGATGTCATCGAGTGGATTCAATCATTGACCTCTTAATGACACCAGTAAAGTTTAAAGGTTTTGTTTCCATGGCAACACTTCCTGCTGGTTAAACAGGTTTAGTCTACTCTGATACCTGATGATGGTAAAGTGAATATGATCTGCGTCTGGGTTATTGATCGATCGATTGATCAGCTGTGACTCTGAGCTGTGAACATTTATTGATAAATATCAATCTGTTGATTATTTCCATTAATTGATTAGTCGTTTGATCCATAAACAAAAATCACAAATGGTGAAAAATGTGAATCAGTGTTTCTGAAAGACGCCTCAGATATGAAATATCTCTGTTTATAAAAGATGTTCAGTTTACTGTCAGAGTACAATCTTCATCATCTTCATCATCATCATCACTGACAGTACATTTTAATAACGTTCATGTTTCCAAACATACAGAAACACAATAAATATAAATATCAAAATCACATTAAAATGACCTGACAGCGCTCTGTTGGTGGTTGTCATGGTAACAGCAGCCCAAGTTTTACGGTCATAAACATCTGAGAAAACTAGACTGGTTTAAACTGTCAGATTCAACCTGCAGCTGTTCTGTCTCCAGATCAACATCTAACCCACCTAACACACCTCAAACATCTAAAACATAATGACAGAAACACATTGAACATGTTTAACTGTAAATCTGAACAGCAGCTGTTTGTTTTATTCTGAGTGAGAATCAGCCTGGATTAGTATTTACCTTCATAATAATAAATAATCTCATATATAATATGAACGGGAGGCTCAGGAACAACTTAAAGCAGAATATTCACATTAAAGGAAAATGAATCCTGATCAATGATCAATGGGAACATTTAGAGCAGCTGTGTGTCAATCAATAACCAGGAAGTGACGAGCAGGAAACACACACGGTCATATTTAAATAAACAAAGCTGCTGAACTAACAATTAAATCTATATCAGCCACAATATGATTCATGTTAAAGTATTAATATCCAGCTGTGGTTCAGTAGATGTTAGAACCAGGTGGGGAGTTCTGGTCCTCTGTAATGATGCCAACCAGGAAGTAACTTAAAACTGCATTCTATCAAAAGGCCACCAGGGGGCGACCGTTTTGGTGTCAAAAGGACTTCCGTCTCTATACAAGTCAATGGAGAATTCACCAACTTCTCACTTGATTTCTAACCTCAGTAAACGTTTTCAAAATGTGTTTATGGTCTCAATCGCTAGTTTAAAGCCTTCTTCAATGCAGTATGATGTTCATTTGGGACATTTTGGCCTCCCTGATTTTATATGTGACGATAAAGCAGGGTATGCATTAGGGCGTGGCTACGTGGTGATTGACAGGTTGATTGGTTCACAGGTTTCATTACTGATATCACAGCTGATAATGGAGCTTTTCCATTATACAGTTCCAGCCTATACTGGACTCTACTGGGTTTTGGTACCAGGTGGTCGTCATAGCAACGCGACACAAACACATAAACAATGGAGGACATGGAGGCGATGGTGTACTTGCTGCTGTATGAGACTTTCTGTCTCACACAAAGCAAGAGAAGAGAAACGCTGTTGTTGGTATTTAAAAATGCCGGGTTTGATTCTTGTGTGGGACGGCTCATGACTCTTCCAGTGACTCTCTGACCAATCAGAGGCCGGCAGTCTGATGACGTCACATTTAGTATCGGAAAAAAAGTAGAAACTAAAAAAGCAGCAGGTAGCAGGTACTAAAAAAGCAGCAGGTAGCAGGTAGCAGGTACTATCCCTGATGCTAAAAACCAAGTGGAGCTAGAACTGTATAAAAGAAAAGCTCCACACAGCCGATATCAGACTCATTAAGTTTAGTTTCAGTGAAGCTTAAATATTAAACAGAAACTCAAACTGTCTCCCTCCCTCTCTCGGTCTCTCTCTTCCTCCCTGTTTCTCTCTCTCTCTCTCGTTCTCTCTCTCTCCGTCTCTCTCCCTCCCTCTCTTCCTCCCTCTCTCTTTATCTTCTTCCAGTTCAGTTTTAAGAAACAGAAACTCAACATTTCTGAATATTGATGAGCAGGGTTAGGGTTATAATGAGCAGAAAAGTTTTCCGATAATGAAGCTGATCAGATATATTGATCTAATGAACCGAGGTGATCAGAGAGAAGCACAGTCCCCTGACAGAGGAACACATTCAGTTTAACTATTGATCCCTGATCAATACGTTTCTATTGATCTGTGATCAGGAAAACACTGAGGCCAGTTTAAAGCTTTGATCAGAGACTCGATCAGAACACATCACTCAAAATCAATACATGGACAGTTAGCAGCTGTTCTGTGATCAGCTCTATTGATCAGCTCCATCCTCTGCTGTGTCATCAATCAACCTGCCGATCACTTTCTTTCCATTAACGAGGAGTCATCAGCTGGAACTATTGATCAATTATGTAAATACTTCAAAATTAATAAACAACTAATCGGCTGATCAGACGGATCAATAACTTACAGCTGCAGCGATTAGCTCGTTAACCTGCTGACAGAAAATCAATCAAATATTCAGATAATCGATTGTTTCAATCAAAAAGCCAAAATAATGATTAATCAATAATCAGATCTGTCAGATAATCTTTAGTTTAATCTGCAGCTTCAGTGATTGGTTTCATTATTGATTACTGATCAATAACCTCCTCTATAAAATGCTGAAACAGTACGATGTCGTTACGATCAATTAACGAAGAAAAACATCAAAAACAAAAAAATCAATTATGAGATTTTGTTGATTGATCAATTAAAACTCATCAATACAAACATGATGTCACCAGTGATGTCATCAGAGTGCTAACAGAGCAGGTGAGGCTTTAGTGAGACTACCCAGGTGCATTATGGGACATGTAGAACTACCCAGGTGCATTATGGGACATGTAGGACTACCCAGGTGCATGATGGGACATGTAGGACTACCCAGGTGCATGATGGGACATGTAGAACTACCCAGGTGCATGATGGGAAATGTAGGACTACCCAGGTGCATGATGGGACATGTAGGACTACCCAGGTGCATGATGGGACATGTAGGATGCTGTGAGTTAACAGGAAGTAGTTTCTAGGTCATGTGATCACCGCTCTGTGCTTCAGGTGTTCAGGATCAGGTGTTGAATTCAAACCTTTATTTAAACATCTACTTTATTCACTTTATTGATCCCCTGCTAAAACTTTATTGGTTCAAAGTCAAACCCTGGAGCTTTATTGATTTATTGGTTCTTATTATCACCACTGGGCCTCGCTTGGCCTTTAAATAAATTATTGATCACTTTATTCAACACAATCAACCGTTTTCTGTACACAGGAACAAACTCAACAACAGATCACTGCAGTGTTGCAACAGCACACACGTACATCTGTCATCAATCGACCGCGGCGGCGACACGCGGCGGCGCGTCAAACGGCGCCCCCGCGTGGCCGACGGCGAGCGGCAGACACCGGGGTGAACTACAGAAAAGTTTAGATTGGGTATAAACCTGGCTTCTCTAATGGCCTCCTTGTGAGCCTGGAACATCTTGACGTTGTTCATGTTGGACTGCCAGTACTTCACGTAGCCGCCGTGGTCCGCCGTTAGCATCCACATGTCGTTATGAGACCACGTCATCGCCCGCACAGGGCTGTCGTGGGCCTGGGGGGGGGGGGGGGGGGGGGGGGCAGAGGGGGGAGAAGGTTAGCTTTGCTTTATTCACTGGCTACAACACTTTAACAGTTAACGCCGTCCATGAGACAACTATAAATATACAGTTCTATTTTTATCGTTATAGTTGTCGTTAGTTATAGTTATTGTTATATTTATCGGTTTCGTTACAGTTATCGGTATCGTTACAGTTATCGGTATCGTACAGTTATCGGTTTCGTTGCAGTTATCGGTACCGTTACAGTTATCGTTATATTTATCGGTATCGTTACAGTTATATTTATCGGTATTGTTACAGTTATCGGTACCGTTACAGTTATCGTTATATTTATCGGTATCGTACAGTTATCGGTATTGTAACAGTTATCAGTATCGTTACAGTTATCGTATCGTACAGTTATCGGTATAGTTACAGTTATCGGTATCGTACAGTTATCGGTATCGTTATATTTATCGGTATCGTTAGAGTTATCGGTATCGTTACAGTTATCGTATCGTACAGTTATCGTATCGTACAGTTATCGGTATCGTTACAGTTATCGGTATTGTAACAGTTATCGATATCGTACAGTTATCGGTATCGTTACAGTTATCGGTATAGTTAGTTATCGGTATAGTTACAGTTATCGGTATAGTTACAGTTATCGGTATAGTTATATTTATCGGTATCGTTATATTTATAGTTATCGTTATAGTTAGTTATATTTATCGTATAGTTGGTTATATTTATATTTATAGCTATATTTATCGGTATAGTTACAGTTATCAGAAGTTAGTTATCGGTATCGTTATATTTATCGGTATCGTTACAGTTATCGGTATCGTTACAGTTATCGGTATCGTTACAGTTATCGGCTGCAGAAGAACGAATCTTCTGCAGCTGAAATGCGTGAACATAATCAGACTTCTTAAAACAGCACGTGATGATAAAGATAATCACTTTATTATTATTACTAATAATTATTAAAAAAGAGACTGAGGCTTTAACGTCTCTCACTTCCTGTCAGCTCCACTCAACAGCATCAAGCTTAGTTAGATGATGTTTGTACCATGAAGATCAAAACCGTCCGAGCTGCTGTGACTGACAGCTGAGACGATGATGAAGAGGATGAAGATGATGATGAAGCTCACCTGTAAAATGGTCTCAAAGTTGAAGGTGAGTCCGTTCCACAGAGTGAACTCTCCGCTGGAGGCTCCAGTGACCAGACGGCGGCCCTCAGGAGTCCACTGCAGAGAGAGAGAGACGATGAAGACCTCCTCCTCATCTTCATCATCTTAATAACTACACACTGATATTTAAATACTGATGGTAAAGGTTACAGCTCCCACTAAAACCAGCAGTCAGGCGTCATCATGCTGACGATTAAAAAAGATCCCTTCAAAATGCATATCGTCATAGTTACAGTACCAGCAGTCAGGTGTCCATATGAACAGTACTGTTTCAGCTGTTTTTCTTCTTCTATGGTTTTACATATTATCGTGTGTGATGTCACAGCGTCTTACCCTGATGACGAACACGGGACATTTGACTTTGTTTGTTGACGTCCGGACGAACTTTGTGGTGACGGCGTTCATCGGGTTGCTGGACATGCCGATGGGAGGAACCAGCTACACACACACACACACACACGTTCATTACATTTATGATTTAACACAAACATCGTAGTTTATCACACGACATCAAAGAAACTGATTGATACTGATCAGCTGATTCCTGTTGATCAGATCCAAATATTTATTTCAATCATCAGTTAATCAGAAAACTGACGATAAATATTCAGTTTATCCTTCGTGTCGTCCTCCCGTCTGTTTTAACTGTTCTTTCCTTCCATCTGTCCTTTCTCCATACCCTTTTCTTCCTTCCTTCCTCCCTCCCCCTTCTTTCTTTCCTCTGTCCTTCCTTCCTCCCTCCTACCTTCCTTCTTTCCTCACTCCCTCCTACCTTCCTTCTTCCTTCCTTCCTTCCTCCCTCCTTCCTTCCTCCCTACTTTCCTCCCTTCCTCCCCTTCATTTTTCCTTCCTCCCTCCTTTGCTTCCTTCCTCCCTCCCTCCCTCCCTACTTTCCTTCCTTCCTCCCTCCTTTTCTTCCTTCTTCCTCGAGCACAACAGGAGGGTTAACAAAAAACAGAAATATTTGGTAAAAAACTTTAATTATCAAAACTGGAGATCAATTATTTCCCTTTTAATAACTAATCAATGAGTCATAGATACATTTAATTAACTAATCAATGAGTCATAGATACATTTAATTAACTAATCAATGAGTCATAGATACATTTAGATAAATTGCTCCTGATGAATATTTCTCTGATTTATTTGGATGATTTTTAGCTGCAGCTTTTCAGCTGCGTCATTTCAGACGGTCAGTGAACGCCTCGTCCTTTATAATCAATAATCAATAGTCAATATGAACAGTGTGATTGATGATGACTCACATCGTTATAACATCCTGCGTCGGGCTGGATCGCTCTGAAGTCTCGCTGGTCTCGCTGCCAAAGACGATTCTGCAGAAACAAACATTTAATATTTAAACATTTTAATAAAGAGTCACATGGTCATTTAACCTGAAGGTGAGACAGGTGAGTATCTCCTGGTGTTAGTACAGTAAAGGTCAGAGGTGAGCCAGGTGAAACAGGTACCTGCAGGTATCTGATGACGGAGGGGTTGTAGTCGATGGTCTTGCGGTTGACGGCCTTCCTCATGCGCTTGCCATCGAAGGTGAGCTGCTGCATGGCCTGCTGCTGGGCGAAGTCCGGCCTCTTGTAGAACACCTGCCGCGGCGCCTGGTGCTGGAAGCGCGGCATGTGGAAGAAGCGCTGCGGCGATCCGATGTCCGTCGCCATGGTGACCAGCTAAACCTGCAGGAGGGCAGAACATGGGGTCAGAACTGTTGACCTTTGACCTCCGCTCTAAAATCAGAAAGAGGATGTTATGGATAAATGATTAGTTTTGTTGGTTCACACTGGTATCTGACCCAGTATGACCCAGTATGACCAGTCTGACCCAGTATGACCAGTATGACCAGTCTGACCAGTCTGACCAGTCTGACCCAGTCTGACCAGTCTGACCCAGTATGACCAGTATGACCAGTCTGACCAGTCTGACCAGTCTGACCCAGTCTGACCAGTCTGACCCAGTATGACCAGTATGACCAGTCTGACCAGTCTGACCAGTATGACCAGTCTGACCCAGTAACTACACATTTAAATCCATGTACTGATCCAGCAGCAGCACACTGAAGGTAAGTCTGAGTTAATGTGTACGTAGAAACTCTCACAAAGAATCCCAGTTAAATCCAGAGAGACACACACACAGAGACACACACAGACACACACACAGAAACACACACAGACACACACACAGAAACACACACAGAGACACACACACAGAGACACACACACAGAAACACACACAGAGACACACACAGAGACACACACAGAGACACACACAGAGACACACACAGAGACACACACAGAGACACACACACAGAGACACACACAGAGACACACACAGAGACACACACACAGAGAGACACACACACACAGACACACACACAAACACACACAGAGACACACACAGACACACACAGAGAGACACACACACACAGACACACACAGAGACACACACAGAGACACACACAGAAACACACACAGAAACACACACAGACACTTTCTAAAATAAAAAGAAGTAAAGTTCAAACAGGATCAGAACAGAAGGATCAAATATTATAAATATTATAAATATAAATATTATAAATAATATAAATAAAAATATAATAAATATAAATATTATAAATATAAATATTATAAATATTACACTCAGACATATCTGAAAACCTTTCGATGAATTGAGTGATATTCGTTCAAACTTGATCAACACATTTATTCTCAGTTACGACCAGAAACAGCTGACGGTCAATTAATTCATGATTAACATTAATTAATATTAATTTACATTAAGTTGTTCAAACTGATTTATAACAAACTAACAGCTGCTGAGCACATGATCACATCAGGGCAGCTAACCACTGTTTTAATCATCCATTATCTTTTAGATTAATCAATGACTCGAATAAAAAAGATGTAATTTCCATCCAGCATGTTACTGCTCGGACGTCCCGGAGCTGTTAAATATTAAATGATGAGTAATAATTAAATGTTGATGAAAGGCAGCTTTAAATAAACAAATGTTTGCTGTATAAAAGATATTTCTTGTAGTTTAAAGGACCTGAGCTGTCAGAACTATCAATAAATGATCAATAATAAGCTGTTGACAGTATTAAGGCTGATTTAGGATTCTGCATCGGAACGACGGCGTACCTAGCAGAGCTCTGTGCGTGGACGTGGACCCCTACGGACCCCTACCCTACCCGTCGCCTGACCTGCTCCTCCCCAGAAATGTAACTACGCGTCGAGGCAACGCAGACCGCATGGCTGTGATTGGTTTGCTTGGTAGCAACGTATTTCTGCCTGCCTCTGCCCCGCCATCGGATCAGGGAGGTAAACACAACGAAATGAACCAAGTAGAAAAGCGTCTCATTGAACAAGTTATACAACTCTCCATTGCCCCGTTATAAAGACTTACTGTGACCTTAAAGCCGGAAGCTAAACAAAGAATCAACCAGAGACACCGATAACCATCCAGGAAAGGAGCTCATCCCCCTGCCGCTCTGGCCGTGAATTACACCGCGACGAAACACGACGCAGAACTTGGAAAGGTAAACGACGGCGTTGGAACGATGCCGTAGCTACGCCGTCGCTCCGACGCAGAAGCATAAATCAGCCTTCAGTTTAAACATTCAGTGGAGCTTCTAGTATATCTTTTATTTATCATTGATGATGACATATTGGTAATAAACAACCTATTTAACACACGATGGATTAATGGATCATTAAAATAATGGTTGGTTGCAGCTTTATAACATTAACACTCTGCTTCCTGTTTGTTATCCTCAGTTTACTGTTAATGTTTCAGTGTAGGGTTTTAATGCTGCTTCATATCACATGATTTAATAATAATAATAAAACAACAGAACACAAACATGAACACTTGAAGAAAAACATTCAAACATGCACTGATGAAAATAAGTGATGTTACTTTCTACTCCACTACATTTAACAGCTTGATTTACTTTTCACATGAAGATCTGACATTAAATATATCTATTAAAGCTCATAAATCCCTCCGTACACCCAGAGAACCTAAATCCTCAGCAGCATGTTACTGTTTACACTACTTTATATCCAGTTAGCTAGTTTAGTCCAGTGGTTCCCAACCTAGGGGTGGGGTCCCTCCAAAGGGTCAGCAGGTACATGTAGTGGAGTAGAAAGTAGCATCACATGGAAATACTACAGTAAAGTACTAGTACCTCAAACTGCACTACAGTAAAGTACTAGTACCTCTAACTGTACTACAGTAAAGTACTAGTACCTCTAACTGTACTACAGTAAAGTACAAGTACCTCAAACTGTACTACAGTAAAGTACAAGTACCTCTAACTGTACTACAGTAAAGTACTAGTACCTCTAACTGTACTACAGTAAAGTACAAGTACCTCTAACTGTACTACAGTAAAGTACTAGTACCTCTAACTGTACTACAGTAAAGTACAAGTACCTCTAACTGTACTACAGTAAAGTACTAGTACCTCTAACTGTACTACAGTAAAGTACTAGTACCTCTAACTGTACTACAGTAAAGTACAAGTACCTCAAACTGTACTAAAGTAAAGTACAAGTACCTCAAACTGTACTACAGTAAAGTACTAGTACCTCTAACTGTACTACAGTAAAGTACTAGTACCTCAAACTGTACTACAGTAAAGTACAAGTACCTCTAACTGTACTACAGTAAAGTACTAGTACCTCTAACTGTACTACAGTAAAGTACAAGTACCTCTAACTGTACTACAGTAAAGTACTAGTACCTCTAACTGTACTACAGTAAAGTACAAGTACCTCTAACTGTACTACAGTAAAGTACTAGTACCTCTAACTGTACTACAGTAAAGTACTAGTACCTCTAACTGTACTACAGTAAAGTACTAGTACCTCTAACTGTACTACAGTAAAGTACTAGTACCTCTAACTGTACTACAGTAAAGTACTAGTACCTCTAACTGTACTACAGTAAAGTACAAGTACCTCAAACTGTACTAAAGTAAAGTACAAGTACCTCAAACTGTACTACAGTAAAGTACAAGTACCTCAAACTGTACTACAGTAAAGTACAAGTACCTCTAACTGTACTACAGTAAAGTACTAGTACCTCTAACTGTACTACAGTAAAGTACTAGTACCTCTAACTGTACTACAGTAAAGTACTAGTACCTCTAACTGTACTACAGTAAAGTACAAGTACCTCAAACTGTACTAAAGTAAAGTACAAGTACCTCAAACTGTACTACAGTAAAGTACAAGTACCTCAAACTGTACTACAGTAAAGTACTAGTACCTCTAACTGTACTACAGTAAAGTACTAGTACCTCTAACTGTACTACAGTAAAGTACTAGTACCTCTAACTGTACTACAGTAAAGTACAAGTACCTCAAACTGTACTACAGTAAAGTACTAGTACCTCTAACTGTACTACAGTAAAGTACAAGTACCTCAAACTGTACTACAGTAAAGTACTAGTACCTCTAACTGTACTAAAGTAAAGTACAAGTACCTCAAACTGTACTACAGTAAAGTACAAGTACCTCAAACTGTACTACAGTAAAGTACTAGTACCTCAAACTGTACTACAGTAAAGTACTAGTACCTCTAACTGTACTACAGTAAAGTACAAGTACCTCAAACTGTACTAAAGTAAAGTACAAGTACCTCAAACTGTACTACAGTAAAGTACAAGTACCTCAAACTGTACTACAGTAAAGTACAAGTACCTCAAACTGTACTACAGTAAAGTACTAGTACCTCTAACTGTACTAAAGTAAAGTACAAGTACCTCAAACTGTACTACAGTAAAGTACAAGTACCTCAAACTGTACTACAGTACAGTACCTCTGTCTAAACCATTAAATGTATTTTCCACCTGAATGTGAGCCAACAGCTGGTGAACCTTGTGTTCCCTTCTCCCCTTTAATAATAATAATAATAATAATAATAATAATAATAATAATAATAATAATGCTGGGTCAGGGCTCAGGTGATGCTCTCACCTGTCTTCTCTTTCTTAACGGAACCAAACTGACCGTAACATGAGGCTGCTAACACGGAGCCTGACGTTCATTATATTATTATTAATAGGATCAACTGTGATGTTACTGAGCAGTGATGTTACTGAGCAGTGATGTTACTGTGATGTTACTGAGCAGTGATGTTACTGTGTAGTGATGTTACTGAGCAGTGATGTTACTGAGCAGTGATGTTACTGAGCAGTGATGTTACTGTGTAGTGATGTTACTGAGCAGTGATGTTACTGAGCAGTGATGTTACTGAGATGTTACTGAGCAGTGATGTTACTGAACAGTGATGTTACTGAGCAGTGATGTTACTGAGCAGTGATGTTACTGTGTAGTGATGTTACTGAGCAGTGATGTTACTGTGTAGTGATGTTACTGAGCAGTGATGTTACTGAGCAGTGATGCTACTGAGCAGTGATGTTACTGAGCAGTGATGTTACTGTGTAGTTACTGAGCAGTGATGTTACTGAGCAGTGATGTTACTGAGCAGTGATGCTACTGAGCAGTGATGTTACTGAGCAGTGATGTTACTGTGTAGTTACTGAGCAGTGATGTTACTGAGCAGTGATGTTACTGAGCAGTGATGCTACTGAGCAGTGATGTTACTGTGTAGTGATGTTACTGAGCAGTGATGTTACTGTGTAGTGATGTTACTGAGCAGTGATGTTACTGAGCAGTGATGTTACTGAGCAGTGGTGTTACTGAGCAGTGATGTTACTGAGCAGTGATGTTACTGAGCAGTGATGTTACTGTGTAGTTACTGAGCAGTGATGTTACTGAGCAGTGATGTTACTGAGCAGTGATGTTACTGAGCAGTGATGTTACTGAGCAGTGATGTTACTGTGTAGTTACTGAGCAGTGATGTTACTGAGCAGTGATGTTACTGAGCAGTGATGTTACTGAGCAGTGATGTTACTGAGCAGTGATGTTACTGAGCAGTGATGTTACTGAGCAGTGATGTTACTGAGCAGTGATGTTACTGAGCAGCAGCAGCTCTTCTTCTCTCACAGCAGGTTTATTATTATAAACATTAACGTCTTTAACGACGTAAAGCTGCTAGCACGGTCAGCTAACGGCTAACCTCATAGTAATACGCTGCTGTCTGATGTAACCGGTGCTGATCCGGTACTTAGCCGGGTCTGATTCCGGTGTTTTGTTCTGGATGCTAACAGGATGCTGACAGAATACTAACGTGATGCTAGCGTTAGCCGCAGTTTAATGGCGGTCGGTTCAACAGAAGCTCTCTGCGGCTGTTACTCACCAACAGTCTCCGCTGTAGTTATGTGTTTGCGGGCATCAGCGGGTCAGGTTCCTCCGGGCAGCTCCTCTCCAAACTAACATGAGCAGCTCTCTCTGTATTCAGGCTGGGTATCAGCAGCTGTACTCAGTTAGCCGCCATGTTAGCCACACGACGCCTCTTCTTCTCGGCCCTGCCGCACAGCATGCCGGGACATCTTCCCAATGGGCGGGAGAATGCGCAGACACCGCGCAGGGCATCATGGGAAACTGAGTTCCTAACGTTAATCCCGAAAAATACAAAAGCATCCATCGCACACTCAGGACGGCTTATTAGGGTCATGTATTTATATAAATAAACTAACCTGGAGGAAGAGGTTGGTCTGTAAACGACCACGGAGGCTTCAGTTGTCTTTATCTCTGTTTTTACTTCACACCGTAAATAATACAACAATGATAAAGCCCGTTCAACTGCCCCGTTTTTACCGTAAACCACTTAGTACACGAGCAAGCGCATTTAACTACCGTATATGACACCGTCCACACTGAGAACGAGAACTATAAATATATAGTTTTAAATGTGGTTCTAATTCATGTGGATGGAGGAGTCCTCACCACAACTATAGTGATAAGGATAGAGGAGAACGATATCGTTGTTTATTTATTTATATTTATTTAGTTTGCTTTATTTATAATGCAGCTTTTCTCCTCTCAGCGGCTCAGTTTGGTCTGTAAACACTGAAACATCACAGCAGCTAGTGTCTGAAATACTTCTGATCAACACACTGAATCAGCACACACCTGGTTTTATTTTTTTATTTTTTATTTTAACAGTAATAATTATTATATTATATTATATATGTGTACAACATACTACAGCAGTAACAGCTCATCAATAATTAGTGCAGCGCGTACTTAACACCGCTGTTAGCAGGAAGTTATCGTTCATAAGTGTGGACGCTAACATCGTTGTCACAATTCAATCAAGGGGTACAAGAAAATAATTCAAAATCAAATACAGTAATAAATACATAGAGTTGAATAAATAAATAAATAAATAAATAAAAAGTAGACTCATATATAAAGTGCATTGAAGACAAAGATTCAGCATTGCAAAAGGAAAATGTTTATTTATTGTTCTTCAAAGAGTTCTCTATTGACAGTGTTACTTTTTATTGTATTAATAAAATTTATAATTTTAATATATTAACAACTTCCAGTAAATATCTGATCTAATCTTTCAGTTCAGCAGTAAGGTAACAGCACGCTGTGACGTCACGCCTCGTGCTGTCCAATCAACGATCAGTCCTCGAGCTCTCTGACCTCTCTCCTGAGTAACGGCCGCCGGTAAGCTAACGGAGCTCCTTCCCGCCTCCTCCCGACCTCCTTCTCCTCGTCCTTCCCGCCTCCTCATCCTCCTCTCCGCCGGTGAAACACGACGACAGGACGGTAACCCAGCCGGTAAAGTACCGGGCAGAGAACGCAGCTCCGGTTTGAAACTGTTTAAACGGATTTAACGGCTCCTGCTAACGGCCGCCTAACGGTTAAACAGGAGCTACCGTTAATGTCTTTATTAACTGTTATTATAACTAACTGTTAGCTCAGCTTAATGTTAAACATGACTAATGTAATTAATGTTAAACTAACTGTTAGTTTAATGTTAAACATGACTAATGTAATTAATATTAAACTAACTGTTAGTTTAATGTTAAACATGATTAATGTAATTAATGTTAAACTAACTGTTAGCTTAATGTTAAACATGACTAATGTAATTAATGTTAAACTAACTGTTAGCTTAATGTTAAACATGACTAATGTAATTAATGTTAAACTAACTGTTAGCTTAATGTTAAACATGATTAATGTAATTAATATTAAACTAACTGTTAGTTTAGCTTAATGTTAAACATGACTAATGTAATTAATATTAAACTGTTAGTTTAGTTTAATGTTAAACATGACTAATGTAATTAATGTAAAACTGTTAGTTTAGTTTAATGTTAAACATGACTAATGTAATTAATGTTAAACTAACAGTTAGTTTAATGTTAAACATGACTAATGTAATTAATATTAAACTAACTGTTGTAAATGTAAAACATGACTGAACTGAAGCTTCAGACTGAAAGATGTTTCTGTTGATTAGAGATCATTAATAATATTAATGATAAATAAATACAGTTATTATTATTATTAAAATGAGGTTAATGTGCACATGCTACAGTCAGTCTGATTCAGTGTTAATGAAACATTAATACTTATATTTACTGACTGATTCAGTGTTAATGAAACATTAATAATTATATTTACTGACTGATTCTTCTTGTTTGTACCATTTATAATTGTGAGATAGTTTAGACATCATAAACTAGACTGTTCAAATCTAGATTAGATCATTATTATTATAAGTAGTAGTGATAGTAAGATCTGACAAGTCCAAGAATTTAGTTTTTTAATCTGGAATCGTGTGTTTGTGTTACTGTGTGTAATGTGTGTGTTACTGTGCATGTGT
Organism: Scomber scombrus; assembly: GCF_963691925.1. Lineage (NCBI taxonomy): Eukaryota > Metazoa > Chordata > Actinopteri > Scombriformes > Scombridae > Scomber > Scomber scombrus. Next base: position 31,554,444 of record NC_084980.1, read on the forward strand.
ATTACTGTATGTGTGTATTACTGTATGTGTGTATTACTGTGTGTGTGTGTGTGTGTGTTCCCTCCTGCAGTGTGTGTGTGTTCTTACAGCAGCAGTGATGAGCAGCAGCAGAAGTCGCAGGTCCTGGTGAGAGCTGATGATCTTTATTATATTAAAGTCCTTCTGCTCACATTCAGCCAATCAGGCTGCAGCTCTGTAAACAAACATATCAATAATCAATCAATAATCAATAGTTCCTGAGTAAGAGCTGATTGGTCCTCTACCATCATGTGTGTCTCAGTACAAAGAGCCGCTCCGGCTTCCTGGGACGTAAAAGTCTGGATGGACGATTCTCCAGAGTGTCTCTACACAAGCCTGCATGGACCAAAGACGAGGTAACACACATCATGTTAGTACTCAGGTAGCTGCACGTGTGTTTATACTGTACTGGGACTAAAAGTTGTTTTATATGATTTTATTTGCACACACTATAAATCCAGATAATAATAAAAAGATGTGACAGGAGAGTTTAAGAAGCCAGAGACTGACACATCAAATGAAGAAGAAAATACAAAAACAACATGAAGCACATAAAACAAACATCCAGTAATTCTCTTAAAGGTTAATGAGTCTCTTAGTGTTTGTATATAAATATATACTGTAACCATCAGTGTCTGTTTGCTGATGCTAGTCTGATGATGATGATGATGATGATGATGATGATGATCTTCCTCCTCAGGATGAGAAGCTGCTCAGACTGGTGAAGGAGTTTGGATCAAACAGCTGGTCGTCAGTTTCTCTTCATTTTAAAGTGAGATTTACTTTAAATGTCAGAAACGTTAAATTATTATATTACAACATTTGAACTCACTGAACACAAACAGCTGACGGATGAACTGAGGTGGAAATGTTTGACTTGTGATCAGAAGCAGTAGCGTTGTGTTTCTCACTGTGCTCTGCCTCAGGGTCAAAGGTCAGATGTGGAGTGTCAGCGCAGGTGGCAGCAGGTGAAGAATCCAGAGCTGGTCAAAGGTCCCTGGACTCAGGACGAGGACCAGAAGGTAGATCAGACCAGGACCACTGCTCTCTACTTAGCTCAACTAAAGATTATTTTCATTATTGATAAATTTAGTCATTGGGACAAGTTGGTCCTGACTCAGCTGATCATGTGACTGCAGGAATCAGCTGTTTGTCTGCAGCGTTTAGAAACTGATGATGCGTTAGTGATGCGTTATGATGTCATGACCTCCCGCAGGTCATCGAGCTTGTTCGTAAGTTCGGCATGAAGCGCTGGTCGCTGATCGCCAAACACCTGCACAGCAGGAACGGGAAGCAGTGCCGCGAGCGCTGGCACAACCACCTGAACCCCACGGTGAAGAAGAGCGGCTGGATGCTGGAGGAGGACCGCATCATCTGCCAGGCACACAGACTACTGGGAAACCGCTGGGCAGACATCTCCAAGCTGCTGCCGGGCAGGTACGCACCCTCACCTGACACCTGACCCTGTCACCTGACCCTGTCACCTGACACCTGTCACCTGACACCTGATACCTGACACCTGACCCTGTCACCTGACACCTGACCCTGTCACCTGACACCACGCACCCTCACCTGACACCTGACCCTGTCACCTGACACCTGACGCTGAACGCCATGTTTGTCATGAGGGCGGTGCCAGAAACACTGATAATATGTGAGCATGTTTTTACAGTGAAAGTAAGAGTCTGTGTTAGATTCAAACTAACACGCTGACACACTGAAAACAAGATAACTGTTAAAAGTCTAAATTAAAAACACACTTCACTGTTTCCTCGTCATCACAAATATTTAACCTGAAAGCACCTGACTGTTCTCTCAGGACTGATAACTCCATCAAAAACCACTGGAACTCCACCCTGAAGAGAAAGGTGGAGAAGGAGGGCTATCTGCAGGTCCTGCACCCCCCCACCTCCTCCATCACCTCCTCCTTCAACTCCTCATCTAACTCCTCCAAATCCTCCTCCACTAGAGCAGCATCTAGGACCTGCAGCAGCCCCCCCATCTCCTCCAAGGTCCTCATCCATCCATCATCCATCCATCATCTATCCATCCATCCATCATCCATCCATCATCTATCCATCATCTATCCATCCATCCATCATCCATCCATCCATCCATCATCTATCCATCTATCCATCCACCCATCATCTATCCATCCATCCATCATCTATCCATCCATCATCCATCCATCATCCATCCATCATCTATCCATCATCCATCCATCATCCATCCATCATCTATCCATCCATCCATCATCCATCCATCATCTATCCATCCATCTATCCATCCATCATCTATCCATCCATCTATCCATCCATCATCTATCCATCCATCATCCATCTATCCATCCATCATCTATCCATCCATCTATCCATCCATCATCTATCCATCCATCATCTATCTATCCATCCATCCATCATCCATCCATCATCCATCCATCCATCATCCATCCATCATCTATCCATCCATCCATCCATCATCCATCCATCATCTATCCATCCATCCATCATCTATCCATCCATCATCTATCCATCATCCATCCATCCATCATCTATCCATCATTTATCCACTCTTGAGAATAATATGAGTAATAGTGGTGATGATGATGATGATCTTCCTCCAGCATGCTGACAGTATGAAGGACGAGTCCAGCTGCACCTCCAGTGATCTGAGCGCGTGTGGACGCCATTGTAACCACGGCCACCTGTCCTCCATCTGTACCTCCTCATCAGGATACGACTCCTCACTGAGCGTGTGTGAGCTAACAGCACCGGTGGAGCTGATGGAGGTGGTAAATCAACCTTTAATATTATTATATATATATTTATTTTTTTAGAATTATTTTGAGCTTTTTGCCTTTATTGTTATACAGTAACTGACAGAGATGCTGACAGGAAATATGGCATAGGTCCTGCAGCATAGGTCCCCATGCTGCAGGTTGGGGATTGGAACCACATGTAGCATGCGCTCTAACCATTCGACCACCAGGGCGCTCCTTTTGTTATTTCTTAATGTGGAGCGGAGCTTCTTGTTCCTGTTTTCTGAGCTTTTAGATATCCTTAAAATGTCTTAAATTTAGTTTTTGATATTCAAGGTTTAAAAATGTCTCACAATGTCTGGGGAATTGTAGGAGTTAAGGCATTAAATTAGATCTGAGTGTCATCATATTTGTTCAGTTTGTTATTTATCATTATTATCATTATTTTCTGATTATTGTACATGACCAATAATAATCAGCAGTTGAAACTATAATGAAACTAATCATTAGTTACAGGCCTATATCAATTACTTCAAAATGAGCTCCATTTCAACCCACTACAACAGTAAAATACTGCTTTTGCATTATTATGTCTCAGCAAGAGGAATTTAAAAGGTCCTAAAAGTCATTAAATCTGTTCTGCCTGACTTGCCCTGAGATTCTCTCAGGCTGTAATTTGACCTCCATCACAGAATCCAGAAACATGGAGCTGCGGCCTGAAGGAAGTGACATCATCGCTCAGACACCCGCTGGCGCTCTCTGGCTGTCTGCACAGAGAGGACGCAGACCCAACAGTGATCGATCTGAGCCGGAGCTACGTCAGAGTCCAAACATCTGATCCACAGAAACACACACCAGTCGAGTCCTTCAAGCAGGTGCTGCAGGTTTACCTGAAACTGCTGCTGAGCTTACAGTAGCTCAGACTAACTGGAAGCTTCTGGTTTTATACATACACATATCATCTGTGCCTTAAACTGACACACAGAACATGAGCTACATGATCATACAGAGAAGATTATTGGTTATAAATGATTGCTGTCATGAAGGAGAATATCTCAGAGGTCTACTCACAGTAAGCAGGTGAAGACAGGCTGTTATTGTGTGAAGTTTGCAGGTATGAAGGAGCAGCTGATGAGCAGTGAGGACGGAGCGTCCATCATGGACTCCACCTGGAGCAGGAACAGCCTGGTTGGAGCGTTCACCTTCTCGCCATCTGAGGTGAAGATGAGCGAGCTGCTGTAGATTCTGCTCTGAGCATCTGAAACATCGACACACTGAAACTTCTCTCTGTGTGTCCTCAGTTCTTCAGCCTGTGTGGGGTCGAAGATCTGAAGCTGCAGCGACCCACGCTCACCTCCACCCCCGTCTGTTCCCTCAAACACGCCACCTACAGTAACCATGACGACAGCTGTCTGCACTGCAGCCACACACACACCACACAGTAAGCCACACACACACCACGCAGTACGCCACACACACCACATGTGTTAATAAAATAAATGATTATCAAAGTAGTTGCTAAATAATTTTCTGTCTGATCAATTAACTGATAAATCATTGCATCACTGATCGGTGTGTTAAAGTAATACATGATCAATATATTGTCTAAAAACATCTGGAATAAGGTGAGTGTTGTGTTCAGGACGCCTACGGAGATCAAAGAGAAAGTCAGAGCTTTCTGGATGTCTGCTCCTCAAACACCGACACCGCTGAAGATCAATAACAGCAGCAGTCAGGACGAGGTGAGAGGAGACACTGATCTGTGATCCCTTTTAAATCCTATTTGTTCAGAACTGCTGGTACCACAGTCCGCTTTGTGTTTGTGGTTCAGGTTTCAGTGTGTTCGAGCAGGATGATGAATCTGACGTGGGAGGAGCGGAGCATCGATCCTGATAGCCAGCAGTCCAGCAGTGGCTCCGAGGTCAGACACACTCAGGGCAGATCAGAATGAGGCTGCTGGTACAGAAACTCCACCAGCAGGTCCTGACTCTTTATGTCCTACAGGTTCAGGGGGAAAGTCTGCTGAGCTCCATCCAGCAGGTCCAGAGAGAGTCCAGCTCCTTCCAACAGGTCCAGGAAGAGTTATACCCCATCCAAGAGGTCCAAGGAGAGTCATACCTCATCCAGCAGGTCAAGGAAGAGTCAAACCCCATCCAGCAGGTCCAGAGAGAGCCCAGCTCCTTCCAACAGGTCCAGGAAGAGTCATACCTCATCCAGCAGGTCCAGGGAGAGTCATACCTCATCCAGCAGGTCAAGGAAGAATCAAACCCCATCCAGCAGGTCAAGGAAGAGTCAAACCCCATCCAGCAGGTCCAGGGAGAGTACAGCTCCATCCAGCAGGTCCAGGGAGAGTCATACCTCATCCAGCAGGTCAAGGAAGAGTCAAACCCTATCCAGCAGGTCCAGGGAGAGTACAGCACCATCCAGCAGGTCCAGGGAGAGTACAGCTCCATCCAGCAGGTCCAGGGAGAGTACAGCGCCATCCAGCAGGTCCAGGGAGAGTACAGCTCCACCCAGCAGGTCCAAGGAGAGTACAGCTCCATCCAGCAGGTCCAGGGAGAGTACAGCTCCATCCAGCAGGTCCAGGGAGAGTACAGCGCCATCCAGCAGGTCCAGGGAGAGTACAGCTCCACCCAGCCGGTCCAGGGAGAGTACAGCTCCATCCAGCAGGTCCAGGGAGAGTACAGCTCCACCCAGCCGGTCCAGGGAGAGTACAGCTCCGTCCAGCAGCGAGTACAGAGGGAGTCTGGCTCAGTCCTTGGCAGTGAGGAGTTTGGCTGCTTTCCATTGGATGGACAGGTGGAGGTGTGGTTATGTCAGCAGCCCGTTGGCTACCAGCCCTCCCCAGAGTGCCCTGCATTCAGACTGAACCCCTTCGAGGTACAACAGTGATGATTCATTAGAAGGTTTGCATCTTTGCAACATCTTCATCAAACCATATTTTGTCATTACACGATTCAACTAGCTAACATTTTTTAAAGCAACTGTACGACAGAATAAATGATCCAAACTCCAAACACGTGTTTTGAGAGAAAGTAAAACTATTAGATTTCAAAAGTGAATTAAAAAAGCAAACTAGTGTAGCAACTACGCCACTGATGTACAGTAGCTGTGTGAGGTCAGGTTGGTATGTGCTCAGTCTGTTATGCTGTACAGAATCTTGAAAGTACATCTTCTGATGCACCTGAACAAATCGTCAGTGACCAAGGTGTCTATGGTGAAGATAAGGACTAACAGCCAGAGTATCTTTGGCAGTATACCATGCTGGTATATCCATACCTTGTACTTGCCTAGGAACTCGACCGGTTGACTGATCTCAGCCAGCTGTCCAGTTCCTGGCAGGTTGCCTGAATAGATGCAGAGTTCTTGAGGCTGCAGTCAAAGACCTTGCCCAGGTTCTTCACTGACCTCTCCGAGATGGAGGGGTCGGTAAACATTCATTGCTTAAGTATACATGTACATGATTTCAGCCCAAGTGATTTTTTTTTTTAATTGATTTTTTTCTGGCATAGACACCTTTATTAGCAGTAGAGAAACAGGAAATCACAGGCGAGAGGGGGGGTGACATGCAGAAAAGGTCCGCTGGCCCGGTTTCGAACCGGGGTCCGCGGTATGCGATCTTAACCACTCGACCACCTGCGTGCCAGCCCAAGTAATCTTGACTTTGCCAGCTTGAAGCCCATCTCAGCCCACCAGATAAGCTTTTCAAGCCCCTCAAGAATCCATCTGCATCCTAGCACAGACTCCGTGGTGACTGTCAAGTAATCCGTAAAAGCCCCGATTGGAGGCTGTCATGTTCGTGATTGAGTCCAAGTGCCCCTGCATTGTGGTTCTGCAGACTTAGTGATCATGTTCATTGACCGGACAAATAGGGTCACAGAGATGGTGCAGCCTGTGATTACCCATGCCTCCAGATTGCGCCACACTGATGTCACTGATCTGGTGGAGACTCTCATCTTGAACTGGTGGCAGTTATTCAGAATCGGGTCTACAATGTGGTGTGGCACAGAGTGCTTGGTCATGGTCATTTGGACCAGTTTGCAGAGGATTGAACCATACACATTGGCTAGGTCAAGCCAAAGCACTGTGAGGTCTCTCTTGTTCTCCCAGTCTTGACGGATGAGCTTGGTCACCACTCTAGTGTGTTCTAGACACTTTGGCACTCCAGAGATCCCTCCCTTTTGCACTTTAGTGTCTATGTAGTTGATGCTTGAAAGGAAGCTGGCTGCCTTGCTACATTGCTGAAGATTTCCCCCTCCACACTCAGCTGTGACATTACTCTGAATTGGTTGATTCTCTTGGAATCCTCTTCCTTCGAGATCCAGACTCAGCAAATCTCCACTGCTGTGTCGCTTTTCCTCTCCTCCAGATGACTCTCAAGATCTTCCAGAATAGCTTGAGTAGCAATGGACGGTTCTTATAAACCTTGGACTGAGCAGGAGCTTGCTTTCCTCACAGCCTCCTGGACCTGACTGTCTGTAGCCTTTGGTCTGTCAGATTGGGGCTCTCACGCCACCCAACCACCCTACAGTCTTTTCTGGAGTATTTCTCCATGAGTCAATCTGTAGCTTGCTTTGGGGTTTCCTGATCAGAGGATACAGTTTGGATTGCCCCGTCCTGGGTGCTATCTTTCCAAGCTGTCAGCTGTCCAGTACTCCTGACCCTATCTCTAAGGCTGAGCCCAGACACTCTCTGCTTGGATCCAGCATCTCATTGTTTGGGTCACTACCCAAAGCTGGTGAGCATAGGTGAGGGTTGGGACGTAGACTGACTGCTAAACTGAGAGCTTCACCTTCAGGCTCAGCTCTTTCTTCACGGTCCGTTACCACACCTGCATCCCTGCTGATGCTGCACCGAGCCAGCACAGCTTTTTTTGATTGATTATTTTTCTCTAATATATTTTAGCTGTATTTATTTTACAAATAGTTAACAACTGTGAAAAAACCAAGCTTGCTGTTTCATTTTTCAATGAGTTTGTATAATAAATATTGTGATGTCATATTTTGTGTCAGTATAAATATGTTATAATCATATAATATATGAGTCTAATGAGTAAGTTTGTCTTGTTGACAGCTGAGCGGTGAGTTACAGGTGCTGATGTTTGGGAAAACAGACGACCAGATGAGTCTGACGGAGCAGGCTCGACTCTACACGGAGACCTGATCTGATGAGCTGCTGGTGAGACTCCATCAGTCTTAGTCTAAAGCTTTAGTCTAAAGCAGGCATCAGACTGCACCACGTCACCGTGTCAGATTAAATAATACATATACGACCCGCTAGTTCATAGTCTACAGAGTTTGTGAAGTCTGATCCCGGCATTAAAGGATCATTCTGCTGATTTTATATATTTTATTTTTTTCTTCTTGTCAACAAATCTCATGTTTGGATCCAAACAAAAAAACATTTCATCCAGTCACACCGCTGCACTGGGTCACATGTTCCTTCATGTCCTCATCACTGTTATTAGTCTTTGTTTCCGTTTCAAAACAAACTAACTGACCAAACTCTTCATAATGAAGAGTGAACGCATTATTCTGACATGTTTTTAATAGTTTTTAACAACAACGGAGGAATCAGATATATCAGCTTTAACCAGGCGGGGAGTTCTGGTCCTCTGAAATGAGGCGAACCAGGAAGTAACTTAAAACTGCATTCTATCAAAAGGCCACCAGGGGGCGACCATTTTGGTGTCAAAAGGACTTCCGTCTCTATACAAGTCAATGGAGAATTCACCAACTTCTCACTTGATTTCTAACCTCAGTAAACGTTTTCAAAATGTGTTTATGGTCTCAATCGCTAGTTTAAAGCCTTCTTCAATGCAGTATGATGTTCATTTGGGACATTTTGGCCTCCCTGATTTTATATGTGACGATAAAGCAGGGTATGCATTAGGGCGTGGCTACGTGGTGATTGACAGGTTGATTGGTTCACAGGTTCAGGAGGGCGCCTCATGCTCCTCCTGATGCCCATATAAGTAGAATCCCTGTTTTTATTTTTCCCAGCATGCACCTGAAATGTTCAAGATGGCGCTGCTCAGATCCGATACTATTGGCCTCCGAGCAGCAGTCCACAAACCAATGGGTGACGTCACGGATGTTACGTCCATTTCTTATATACAGTCTATGATTAGTACAGTAAAGGTCAGAGGTGAGCCAGGTATCTTAACACACACACATTAACTGTTAGTAGATCAGTTTGTTGGTTTGGATCCAAACGTGAAGACAAATGTATAAAATAAACAGAATGATCCTTTAAATTAATCCATTTTCCTGGTGGCCGATATTAAAAGTATAAAAAGCATTAACTTTAGATCTGTGATATCTGATGCTAATATTTAATTATTGCTGAGGATCAATACAGGAAATAATAATGTGACTAAATGCTGCAGCGATCAGTGGATGAATGGATGAATGGATGAACTGATTGTTGTGTTTTATTGCAGGTGGGATGAAGCTGAGAATCATGAGTCAGCAGTTCAACCAGCTGTTCAGGTTATTGATTTCTTCCCCACAGCCGGTAACTGTGACGGATGTTTTATTGATTTATTGAGCAGTTAACAGGAAACATCGTCACACATTTTAATGATTTTATTCAAACTGTATTTTAACCACAATATGAATATTATCGTATAAATATTAATATTTCTATAACTTAAAACACATTTTTGAATATTTGTATATTTTATTGTGTTTTTAATGAACATATTTATCAGATTATCTGGTAGATTTTATATTTTTAAATTAACTAATGAATGTATGAATGTATTTATTGATTGATTGATTTCCTGCTTCTGACTGCTCCATGTGATCGATCACTTCCTGTTTTTAACACCACGACACTTTGAAGCAAACTTTTGCACTTTGGATGAAAACTGAAAGTTTGATGAGTGTGACTCTGATTATTTTAATGTTTTATATTTGATGAAACTTCATATTTACTGTTTGATTTCAGTTTGTTTCCCACCAAAAAAATAGTTGTGCACTTTATTCAGATGTTTCAGAGACTAATGAGTCACTTTGGATCTCATCTTGTTTTATTTTCTGATGTGCAATAAAAGCCTCAACATGACTGAACATGATTACTGAGCATTATTGGAGGTAACAGACTCACATTTAATACATTTAATGTTCAACTTTGTGACCAAAAAGTCCAAATGTGTGAGATCAGCAGCAGAAGAGACGATCAGCTTCTACATGAAGGAAACGTCTGTGAGACTGATCGGCTTCTTTAGACTAAACCTCAGCAGGGAGCCGTATAACTGGCTCCTTCACACATTACACTCAATAGATATGACTTTGATCTGCAGCTTTAAAACTGCCAGAATATCAACAACCACAGCTGGCTGGATTAGGATGAACAGACTTCTACATCATTACTGGGCAGTGTTGGCAGGAAGGTTCCACCAACACCTGGTTTCCTTTGAAAAGGAGCCGATGATAAAAGCTGTTCCCTTCCAGCACTAACACTAACCTTAACCCTCCTCTGTAAATATCCAGCTGGGTAACATCTTGAACACATGGCAGCAGCAGTGTTATAGTTACATTAATGATATTCTCTTCTCTTCTGAATCCTTTCTGCAGACAACACAGTTTAAACCCCTCTACAGTCTGAATGTGTGAAACCTTCATTTGATTCACTCTAACTTTAATTACTGAGATATAAGTTTGTGTTAAACAGACCAAACTAAACGGATGCCGTTCATTAAGAATCGTGTAATATTATTTATGCTAATAGCTGCATAGAGAAATGCCCCAGTAGAAATATCTTTAACTTTTAACCTTCCTGTCGTCCTCCCGGGTCAAATTGATCCCGTCTGTATTGACTGTTCCTTCTTTCCTCCCTTCCTTCCTCTGTCTTTCCTCCCTTCCTTCTTTCCTTCATCCCCCTTTCTTCCTTCCTTCTGTCCTTCCTTCCTCCCTCCCTCCTTCTTTCCATCCGTCCTTCTTTTCCTCCCCCTACCTTCCCCCTTCCTTCTTTCCTTCCTTCCTCCCTTCCTCTTTTCCTTTCTCTCTCCCTTCCTCATTTCTTCCTTATTTCCTTCATCCTTCCTTCCTTCCTTCCTCCCTCCCTCCCTCCCTCCTTACTTCTTTCCTTCCATCCTCCCTTCCTTCCTCCCTCCTTTCCTTCCTTCCTCCCTCCCTCCCTCCTTACTTCTTTCCTTCCTTCCTTCCATCCTCCCTTCCTTCCTCCCTCCTTTCCTTCCTTCTTCCTCCCTCCCTCCTTTCCTTTTTTCCTCCCTTCTTTCCTTCCTTCTTCCTTCCTCCCTCCCTCCTTTCCTTCCATCCTTCTTCCTCCCTTCCTTCCTTGACTCGAGGACAACAGGAGGGTTAACTTATCTTATAACTTTAAGCATCACATTAACACCTTTAGAACAATCCTTCAGCACTTTATTCAGATGTTTTACAGACTGATGAGTCTGAGGACAATTATCAAGCATGTTGTTTCTATTCATCTATTTTCTGATGACTGAGTATTATTGGAGGTAACAGGCAACATTTGGACTCATATTTAATACATTTAATGTTCAACTTTGTGACCAAAAAGTCCAAATGTGTCGGATCAGCAGCAGAAGAGACGATCCGTATTCAGGTTAAAGGTTAAAGGGCGAATCCACAGAATGATCAGAAGGCTTCAGATTAAAGCTGCTCCGTGTTAAACCCTGACTGAGTTATTCACAATAAACATCATCATCATCATCCTCATCATCATCATCATCAGCGGCTTCCTGTTGAAGACTGGAACTTTCCTGCTTTCATGTCAATTACATGAAGGAAACGTCTGTAAGACTGATCTTTCCTTCCTCCCTTCCTCCTTCCTTCCTTCCTCTTTTCCTTTCTCCCTCCCTTCCTCCTTCCTTCCTTCCTTCTTTATTTCCTTTGTCCTTCCTCCATTCTTTCCTTTCCTCCCTCCCTTCCTTCCTCCCTCCTTTCCTTCCTTCTTCCTTCCTCCCTTCCTTCCTTCTTCCTTCCTCCCTTCCTTCCTTCTTCCTCCTTTCCTTCCTTCTTCCTTCCTCCCTTCCTTCCTTCTTCCTTCCTCCCTTCCTTCCTTCTTCCTCCCTTCCTTCCTTCTTGCTTCCTCCCTTCTATTAAAACCTGGCTAACTACAACTAAGCCTCAATCACTCCAGCTTCACTGAACATTGGACGTGAGACTCAGCAGCCGACGGAAACGTGAGCTTAACTTTCACCAGAACCTCATCAGAACCTCAACAGAACCTCATCAGAACCTCATCAGAACCTCGAGCACTGACTCTGACTTGGCCTCAGTTATTAGAGAACGAATTCGTCCAAATCTCCATCGCAACATGACTTTGTTTTCATTTTGACATCTTCTGTTTTTTCAAGTTTGGGGATTTAATCAAACTATATAAAATATTAATGATAGATTAATAATTTTCCAGGTTTGTTGGAGAGAGTTTATCTTTAGTCTGGCTGGAAGCCGGTGTTGATGGAGCCGTCCTGTGAGCGGTGGGGCAGGTGGGGGCAGCTCTTCCTCCTGGACTTGGACAGGACTCGGTGGAGGAGGCTGGGGGAGCCGTGAGGAGGAGCCGCCGAGGAACCATCGAGTCCCAAAGACAGCGGCCGCCGGATGCTGTTCTTCCTCAGAAGCTTCGGGGTGCCGAGACCGCTGCAGGAAGTAATGCAAGCAGAACAGTAAAGTACAAGTACCTCTAACTGTACTACAGTAAAGTACAAGTACCTCAAACTGTAATACAGTAAAGTAGAATATTTCCCTCTGAGATGTAGAAAGTAGCATGGTGTGATGTTTAGTCATCAATATTGAGTGTTGGTGTAGTACCTGGTGCAGCCACAGGGGGCACCAGCTGTCATCACAGCGACCGGGACCGAGCCCCTCCTCACCAGCGTTGGCGCGGCTCTGGACGAATCACAGTCCTGCAGCACAAAGACAGCATTACATCACTGCTGGCTGCCAGCCAATCAGCTGCTCAGTTTATTTCTGTTCAGTACAAAGAAAAATAACCTTCAGTGAAACCAGAGAAGAAGAAAACAAACAGCTGATGCACCTGCTGTCCTCGCGCTCAGCTGTGATGAAGCAGCTTCACTCCTGTTACTTTTTATTTGGATCCATTAAAGTTTTTTAAGGAACAAATTAAATGAATACTTCATGTCATTAGGTCTATTTTAAGGGTTTCTACTCCGCCCAAAAAACCCTTAATCCAGGCAGATAATCCATTAAAGCTCTTAATTTAATCCAGTCCATTAAAGAAGAACTCAATGAACTCTACATGTGAGGTGAACCTGTTAATGTTTCCATTAATGGGTCCAAAGTGAACCCGTAATACCTTAATACTAAAGAAGAAGAATCCCTTAAATATTATGAATTACAACAGTAATAATCTGAATGGATTATCTTTGATGTTTAAGGGATAAAAACATGAAAACCATCAATTCATTTATTGGTTACTGTTACAAACTCACACAGAGGACCTTTAAAAAGCCCTTAACTCACAGATACCCCTTTTCCACCGAGCTGGAGCCGGTGCTGGTTCGGAGCTGGTGCTAGAAGCCAAGGAGCCACGCGGTCACTGTATAACGTAGCCAGCGTGCGCCTTTGAAGCACTTCCATGATTCCCCAGTGAGAGGCAGCAACATGCTGCAAGGCATCTAGCCTGCCGGAAACGAAGAAGAAGAAGAAGAAGAAGAAGAAGTAGGAGAAGAAAACAAAGAAGGAGAAGAAGAAGCAGAAGAAGAAGAAGAAGAAGACAGCTCTGGCAAAAAATGATAAGAAATAGTGCTTTTAATAAACAAATGTTTAACCCTCCGTAAATGACAATTAGCCACGCTAGTCAGCTAGTAAACGTTAACCCCGCTAGCCGGCTAATAAACGTTAACCCCGCTAGCCGGCAAATAGACGTTAGCCCCGTTAGCCAGCTAATAAACGTTAGCCCCATTAGCCAGCTAATAAACGTTAGCCCCGTTAGCCGGCCAATAAACTTTAGCCCCGCCAGCTGGCTAATAAACTTTAGCGCCGCCCCAAGCCCACTGATATAATCGGTTCTTGCTTTAGACCAGCAAAGAGTTGGTGCTCGCTCTGGCTCCCGTTCTGAGCCTCGGGGCTGGAGCTTTGGTGGTGGAAAAGCAAAGAACCGGTGCTTAGTCAGGCTCTGGCTCCGAACCAGCACCGGCTCCAGCTCAGTGGAAAAGGGGTAACTGAGGACCCTTTAAAAAGCCCTTAATGTTTTCAGTATGTTTCAGTAAATCAACCTGAAACGCGTTACAGCGTTATGTCACATTTATCCCGACCGGACTGAACCGGACTTCAGGTCAACTCAACCAGGAACCTCATCTAAATCTAAACCAGAAGAACACTGGTCCTGGTCCTGGTCCAGGTACTGAAAAGAGGCTACGATCTGGACTGAGTACCGGTTTTGATTGTGGATTCGGTTGCAGCAGGTTCTGCTCTGAGTCCAGAACCCCAAGAGGACTGAGGACCGAGGACTGGACTTTGCTTGTGAATGAAGGACTTTAAGGAGGAACTAATGAACTACTGGACTGATTAAGAGGTTTTGCTTGTCCAGGTTAGATTCTGGTTCTAGTCTTTGGGTGAACCGGGTCCACCAGGTGAGCGCTGTTACCTGGACCGGCTCCTGGACCGGATCCTGGTCCGGGTCCTGGACCAGCTCCACGCAGGCGGAGGGGAAGTAACCTTTGTTCCCGTTGGTCAGCCGGCCGAACCACCAGGACTTGTCCTCCTTATACAGGACCTGGATCAGGTCTCCCTGGTTCAGGTCCAGCTCCCTTGGACAGCGGGCCCGGTACGAGACCACCGCCATCACCTGCCAATCAGAGAGCAGAGCCGATGATGTCACCATCACCGGCCAATCACAGAGCAGAGCCGATGATGTCACCAACCAATGAAAACCCTTAAAAACCCTTAGTTGTTAAACATGGTAGATCTCAGCTAGAAACAATAAGCCAATGTGTGTTTGTAGAGTAACAAAGCTTCTTGGTAATAAATGTACTACGGTTGGAAAGCCTGTTTATTTCCCTTTTAAATGGAGCCACATTAGTAAGGGTTAGTCAGGGTTAGTAAGGGTCAGTAAGGGTCAGTAAGGGTCAGTAAGGGTTAGTAAGGGTTAGTAAGAGTCAGTAAGGGTCAGTAAGGGTTAGTAAGGGTCAGTAAGGGTCAGTAAGGGTTAGTAAGGGTCAGTAAGGGTTAGTAAGGGTTAGTAAGAGTCAGTAAGGGTTAGTAAGGGTCAGTAAGGGTCAGTAAGGGTTAGTAAGGGTTAGTAAGGGTCAGTAAGGGTTAGTAAGGGTCAGTAAGGGTTAGTAAGAGTCAGTAAGGGTTAGTAAGGGTTAGTAAGGGTCAGTACGGGTTAGTAAGGGTCAGTAAGGGTCAGTAAGGGTTAGTAAGGGTCAGTAAGGGTTAGTAAGCGTCAGTAATTGTCAGTAAGGGTCAGCAAGGGTTAGTAAGGGTCAGTAAGGGTTAGTAAGCGTCAGTAAGGGTCAGTAAGGGTTAGCAAGGGTTAGTAAGGGTTAGTAAGGGTCAGTAAGGGTTAGTAAGGGTCAGTAAGGGTTAGTAAGCGTCAGTAAGGGTTAGTAAGGGTCAGTAAGGGTTAGCAAGGGTCAGTAAGGGTCAGTAAGGGTTAGTAAGCGTCAGTAAGGGTCAGTAAGGGTCAGCAAGGGTTAGTAAGGGTCAGTAAGGGTTAGTAAGGGTCAGTAAGGGTTAGTAAGGGTCAGTAAGGGTCAGTAAGGGTTAGTAAGGGTCAGTAAGGGTTAGTAAGGGTCAGTAAGGGTACGTAAGGGTCAGTAAGGGTTAGTCAGGGTTAGTAAGGGTCAATAAGGGTTAGTAAGGGTTAGGAAGGGTTAGTAAGGGTCAGTAAGGGTTAGTAAGGGTTAGTAAGGGTCAGTAAGGGTTAGGGTTAACTGGTTGATCCTAACCATCATTGGAGGTAATCTCACTGCAGAGAGATATGGAGATGAGATTGTGCAACCAGTGGCAATCCCATATCTCCACAGTCCTGACCTCAACCCCATTCAACAGGGGGGGGGGGCAGAGTGACCAACACAACCATGTTGGCTGACTGCAGCAGGGGGAGGAGCTACCAGGCTGTTCCTCCAGCAGGGGGAGGTAACGGGGCTGTTCCTCCTGCAGGGGGAGGTAACGGGGCTGTTCCTCCTGCAGGGGGAGGTAACGGGGCTGTTCCTCCAGCAGGGGGAGGTAACGGGGCTGTTCCTCCAGCAGGGGGAGGTAACGGGGCTGTTGGTGCCAGAGTGACCAACACAACCACGTTGGCTGACTTCTGACTGCTGGTTGAACAATGTTTGTTTGTTGAATCAATACGTTGTTAAAGTGTTTCTTCAGACTTCAGTCGTCCAATAAACAAGAGTCAACAGCAGAATGTGTTTCATGGATCAACCCAGATTGACAGTTTACTTTGAAGTTTTCTCTTTTATACATTCTGTTTAAATTGTTGTAAATAATCATTAAATCATTAAACTGTGTGTGTGCATCAGTGTACATGTGTGTGTGTGTGTGCTTCATTCATTAGTGTTTCGTGTCTCCTTTAATCTGCTTTAAATAGCTGCTGTTCAGCTCACAGAGGTCAGAGGTCACACTGACATAACACTGATTAACACACACACACACACACACACATACACACACACACTGAATTAAAGGTGCAGTCTGTTTTTGGATGCTCAGTAGAGGCTAATCGACCAATCAGATCAAACTATTTACTGTTTTACTGTTTTAATATTTCTGGTTGTAATTACACAGTTTGACCACTGAGCCAGGTGGCGCTGTTCCTGCAGGTTTTATTTACAGTCCTCAGAGTCACTGTGTGTGTGTGTGTGTGTGTGTGTGTGTGTGTGTGTGTGTGTGTGTGTGTGTGTGTGTGTGTGTGTGTGTGTGTGTGCGGGTGTGTGTGTATGTGTCTTTGTGTGTGTGTAACAGGTGTGTGTCTGTGTGTGTGCGGGTGTGCGTGTGTGTAGTTTAAGTGAATGGCTCTAAAGACTTCATTTCCCATGAGCCTCAGCTGCTGTTGCCATGGTGAAGAGGACAGTTAGAGGAGCCAATCAGAGCAGCAGAAAGTTTCAATGGCTTAATTTTCACTGATAATTAAACATTTAATTCTTCAGTAGACTGAAAGTCATCAAAGTCTGTTCATGAACACTCACAGCTGTTATTTAACCCTTAAAGAGCTGAACGTTGTCTCACTTTACCTTTCCTGTTTCCACATGCCTCGTCCTCGTCCTCGACCTGCACACTGAAGTAACAACAGAGACTCTGATTATACATTACTGTGTGTGTGTGTGTGTGTGTGTGTGTGTGTGTATGTGTGTGTGGGTGGGTGTATGTGTGTGTGTGTGTGTGTGTGTGTGTGTACGCACCTTGCGGGGAAATGACGGTTGTATAAACCTCAAAGTTTTGGTCACTCTGTCTGTAGATCTGCTGCATGCTGCTCTGTCAAACACACACACACACTCTGCTCTTAAATACCTGCCGTCTCTAATCCTGAGCGGCAGGTGTGTCTCTGTAACACACACACACACACACACACTGAGGACATCAGGTGTGTGTGAGCAGCAGGATGAGCCTCTATATTCATATTTCTATAGTTCTTGTGACCACTTTCTTACTTTAGTCAAGTACAGATCTTCTTTCATTACAACCTTCTCAATATTCCCAAGATACATCACTGGAAAAGTATTTGGGATTTCATATCCCAAGACATTTTTTACAACTGAATTCATATTTTTCCAGTATGTTTTTGTACAGTTCCAGAGGATGTGTCCACACTCCCACATAGTCTCCAGCAGTCTTGTTGTATAGCGAGTTATCCAGTGATGATTTTAACTAAAGAGGAAAACTACTGTTAAGTGTTCTGAGATCTTTAGTTATCAAAAGACTTATTTTGTATCATTGACAGTGAAAAGTTGAATTTCCTACTTTTATATTTCTACTTTATCTGATCTTCTGCTTCAGTTCAGACTGTGAAGGACTTTAACTCCGTCTGCAGCTTCCACTGATTAAACATTCAGTTACAAAGAACTGAACGTTAAACGTTAAACATGTTGAATAATCATCTTTAAACATATTTAACTTATTAACTGCTCCGACAGAAAGGCTCATAAATAAATAACAAGTCAGAGTTCAGCTTAAAGTTCGTTAGATGTTAAAATCTTTCATGAATGTAATGTCACATGTTAGTTATCCTCAGTTTATATTAAATAAAACATAAAGATTATAGTTGGTAGAGTTCAGACTTCACTGTTTGTGTTTGGAAAACATTTAAAAACTAACCGAAAGGTTTCAGTTTGTTTCTGAGAGGTGTGAACCGGAGTACAGGCGAACCGGTGAACAGGTGCGCCTGTTAACCGGTGAACAGGTGCGCTCAGGTGTGGCTCTGTGAGCTGCGCTGCGTTCAGGGTCCCTCTGCGTTTAGCTCGTTTGCTCTGGAGGTTAAACCAGTTAAACACGGTCAGATCAGGTTTATATAACAGCTGTTCCTGGATCAGATTAAACCAGATTAAAACAACGAGAAGCTGTTCTCAGAAACACACACACAGGCACACACACACACACACACACACACAGGCACACACACACAGGCACACACACACAGGCACACACACACACACACACACACACACACACTGAGGACATCAGGTGTGTGTGAGCAGCAGGATGAGCCTCTATATTCATATTTCTATAGTTGTGACCACTTTCTTACTTTAGTCAAGTACAGATCTTCTTTCATTACAACCTTCTCAATATTCCCAAGATACATCACTGGAGAAGTATTTGGGATTTCATATCCCAAGACGTTTTTTGTGTGTGACACACACAGTCACACACACACACACAGTCACACACACACACACACACACACACACACACACACACAGTCACACACACACACACACACACACACACACACACACACACAGTCACACACACACACACACACACAGGCACACACACACACACACACACACACACAGTCACACACACACAGGCTCCTGATTGGATCAATGCTCTGCAGACGTCTCTTTGCTTTCGTTAATGAACCAGACTGACATGTTTCTGTATGAATGTGATCTGACAGTCAAACATCTCTTCTCTCTTTCTGCTTCTTGTTTTCTTTGAGTATCAAATGTTCTGATTGTTTTCATCCATGTTTGATTTGTTCTCCAGCATCTGGTCACATGACTGATCCAGCATCTAAAACCAGTAAAACAATCAACATGTTTATTTATCTGAACTTTATGTTTAACGTAAAACTGAACCAACAGACAACATCAACATGTAAATATGTTTTTATTTCCTCTAAAATCACAAAGTGAGGACGGACTCATGATGCTGGCGTGAGAAAGAGAAGCAGCGACATCTAGTGGCTGTTAGAGGAACTGCAGCTCATCACAGAACAGACCACAGATCAGCTCACATTTAAAAGTGTTTAGTGTTCATATTAAAATCAGTAGAGCTTCATGGAGGCTTCAAACAGCTGGCTCAGGTCCTCCTCCGTGTGCTCTCTGGGAGACAGCTTGGTCACTCGCTCCTGAAAGGAAGTTAAATAAATGAGTTCAAACTTCTGGAACAAGACAATCCTTCAAACTGCACTTAATGAACCCTTAATTTACCCTTAATATACCCTTAATGTGCCCTTAATATACCCTTAATGTACCCTTAATGAACCCTTAATGAACCCTTAATGTACCCTTAATGTGCCCTTAATATACCCTTAATGAACCCTTAATGTACCCTTAACGAACCCTTAATGTGCCCTTAATATACCCTTAATATACCCTTAATGTACCCTTAATGTGCCCTTAATATACCCTTAACGAACCCTTAATGTGCCCTTAATATACCCTTAATATACCCTTAATGTACCCTTAATGTGCCCTTAATATACCCTTAATATACCCTTAATGTACCCTTAATGAACCCTTAATGAACCCTTAATGTACCCTTAATGTGCCCTTAATATACCCTTAATGAACCCTTAATGTACCCTTAACGAACCCTTAATGTGCCCTTAATATACCCTTAATGTACCCTTAATGAACCCTTAATATACCCTTAATGTACCCTTAATGAACCCTTAATGAACCCTTAATGTACCCTTAATGTGCCCTTAATATACCCTTAATGAACCCTTAATGTACCCTTAACGAACCCTTAATGTGCCCTTAATATACCCTTAATATACCCTTAATGTACCCTTAATGTGCCCTTAATATACCCTTAATATACCCTTAATGTACCCTTAATGTGCCCTTAATATACCCTTAATATACCCTTAATGTACCCTTAATGAACCCTTAATGTACCCTTAATGAACCCTTAACGAACCCTTAATGTACCCTTAATGTGCCCTTAACGAACCCTTAATGTACCCTTAATGTGCCCTTAATATACCCTTAATGTACCCTTAATGAACCCTTAATGTGCCCTTAATATACCCTTAATGAACTCTTAATGTACCCTTAATGTACCCTTAATGAACCCTTAATGTACCCTTAATGTGCCCTTAATATACCCTTAATGAACCCTTAATGTGCCCTTAATGAACCCTTAATGTGCCCTTAATGAACCCTTAATGTACCCTTAATATACCCTTAATATACCCTTAATGAACCCTTAATATACCTTTAATATACCCTTAATGTACCCTTAATATACCCTTAATGTGCCCTTAATATACCCTTAATGTACTCTTAATGAACCCTTAATGTACCCTTAATGTACCCTTAATGTACCCTTAATGAACCCTTAATATACCTTTAATATACCCTTAATGTACCCTTAATATACCCTTAATGTGCCCTTAATATACCCTTAATGAACCCTTAATATACCTTTAATATACCCTTAATGTACCCTTAATATACCCTTAATGTACCCTTAATGTACCCTTAATGAACCCTTAATATACCTTTAATATACCCTTAATGTGCCCTTAATATACCCTTAATATACCCTTAATATACCCTTAATGAACCCTTAATATACCTTTAATATACCCTTAATGTACCCTTAATATACCCTTAATGTGCCCTTAATATACCCTTAATGTACTCTTAATGAACCCTTAATGTACCCTTAATGTACCCTTAATGTGCCCTTAATATACCCTTAATGAACCCTTAATGTACCCTTAATGTACCCTTAATGTACACTTAATGGGTAAACCGGATGGTTATTAACGGGTAAACCGGGTCGTTATTAACGGGTAAACCGGGTCGTTATTAACCGGTAAACCGGGTCGTTATTAACGGGTAAGTTAACGGTATTAACGGGTAAGTTAACGGTATTAACGGGTAAGTTAACGGTATTTTCCGGTACCTGAGGGATGGTTCCCTTCACCAGAGCAGGAATGTCGTCCTTGCTGTAGCCGACAGCTTCCAGTCCGTCTTCCACCTTCAGGTCAAACAGGAAGTGACGCAGCGTGTCGGCCAGGACGGCGCCGGCATCCGCCTTCTTCACCTGCCGGATGTCTGCACCTGAACGCAACACATAGGCCGTTACCATGGAAACCAGGGAGTCAAATTCAAACTTTATCATCCAGAAAAAAGGTGGACAGGTACCGAGGATCTCAGCAGCGTCCAGGTGACGCTCGGGACACATCGGAGCTGTGAAGTTGAAGACGGCCGGAGACGTGAGGACGACTGAGAGACCATGAGGCTGAGGACACACACACAGACACACACACACACACACACGCACACACAAATCACATTAAACTCCAGTGAAGTCATCGTTACTTCCTGTCTGACAGGAAGTAGATGTCAGAGTTCATGTTGAAGCTCAAAGTATGAAAAAACTTTTATTAAATCAACATTAAATATAAACTGCAGTTCTTGTTCTCACCACCAGAGGGTGATCCACGCTGTAACCCTCAGCTGTGTGAGTCTTCACGTTCCCAGCGATTGGATACGACATCCCATGACTGAAACACACACACACACACACACAGTAACACACAGTAACACACACACACACACAGTAAGACACACAGTAACACACACACACACACACACACAGTAACACACACACAGTAAGACACACACACACAATAAACATAATATTATAATAATATTAATCATTATAATAACTAATTATATTTATAATAATAATAAATCAGTTTCTCACCACAGATGAACTCCAGCGTTTCCGAAGCCGATGCCGGCGAACACGCTGGCCAGATGCATGCTGGACCGAGCCTCCATATCCTCAGGATCCCGCACCGCTCTGCACACACACACACATACACACACACACACACACACACACACACACACACACACACACACACACACACACACACACACACACACACACACACACATTATCATTAAGCTGCTTTCATAACTTCTGGTTTTAACACAGACTGGATCCCTTAATGTTTTATTGATGCTAACGTTCAGTTAATAATAATAATGATAATAATAATAATAATGCCAGGTCCTGGCTGGGTCTGGTGTTGTTACCGTTTCATGTACTTGGCGACCACGTTGAGCGCGTGACGGGACCAGACGTCACTGATTGGGTTGCTGCCCTGGTAGGCGGGCCGGTTGATGGGGTTGGGGGGGCAGGGGCTGCGCTCGTTGTACGGCAGCGCGGTGTACGACTCCAGAGCGTGACTGCAGGAAATACACAGTAGATCATACCTGTTGCCATGGTAACCACGATTCATACTACAGGTAACCTGATTTATTTATTATATTATATTATATTATATTAATGTATTAATTTATTGTGTTTGTAGAGACTGAACACAGACTCAGACAGACAGACAGGTGTTAGACAGGTGTTAGACAGGTGTTAGACAGGTGTTAGACAGGTGTTAGACAGGTGTTAGACAGGTGTTAGACAGGTGATGGACAGGTGTTAGACAAGTGATAGACAGGTGATAGACAGGTGTTAGACAGGTGTTGGACAGGTGATGGACAGGTGATAGACAGGTGTTAGACAGGTGATGGACAGGTGTTAGACAGGTGATAGACAGGTGTTAGACAGGTGATGGACAGGTGTTAGACAGGTGATAGACAGGTGTTAGACAGGTGTTGGACAGGTGATGGACAGGTGATGGACAGGTGTTAGACAGGTGATGGACAGGTGTTAGACAGGTGATAGACAGGTGTTAGACAGGTGATGGACAGGTGTTAGACAGGTGATGGACAGGTGTTAGACAGGTGATGGACAGGTGTTAGACAGGTGTTAGAAAGGTGATAGACAGGTGTTAGACAGGTGTTAGAAAGGTGATGGACAGGTGTTAGACAGGTGTTAGAAAGGTGATAGACAGGTGTTAGACAGGTGATAGACAGGTGATAGACAGGTGATAGACAGGTGATGGACAGGTGATGGACAGGTGATAGACAGGTGATAGACAGGTGATAGACAGGTGATGGAAAGGTGATGGACAGGTGTTAGACAGGTGTTAGAAAGGTGATAGACAGGTGTTAGACAGGTGATAGACAGGTGATAGACAGGTGATGGACAGGTGATAGACAGGTGTTAGAAAGGTGATAGACAGGTGTTAGACAGGTGTTAGACAGGTGATGGACAGGTGATAGACAGGTGATAGACAGGTGTTAGACAGGTGATGGACAGGTGTTAGACAGATGATGGACAGGTGTTAGACAGGTGTTAGAAAGGTGATGGACAGGTGTTAGACAGGTGTTAGACAGGTGTTAGACAGGTGTTAGACAGGTGATGGACAGGTGATGGACAGGTGTTAGACAGGTGTTAGACAGGTGATGGACAGGTGATAGACAGGTGATAGACAGGTGATAGACAGGTGTTAGACAGGTGATAGACAGGTGATGGACAGGTGATGGACAGGTGATAGACAGGTGTTAGACAGGTGATGGACAGGTGTTAGACAGGTGTTAGACAAGTGATGGACAGGTGTTAGACAGGTGTTAGAAAGGTGATGGACAGGTGTTAGACAGGTGATGGACAGGTGTTAGACAGGTGTTAGACAGGTGATGGACAGGTGTTAGACAGGTGATGGACAGGTGTTAGACAGGTGTTAGACAGGTGTTAGAAAGGTGATGGACAGGTGATGGACAGGTGATGGGCAGGTGTTAGACAGGTGTTAGACAGGTGATGGACAGGTGTTAGACAGGTGTTAGACAGATGATGGACAGGTGTTAGACAGGTTTTAGACAGGTGATGGACAGGTGTTAAACAGGTGTTAGACAGGTGATGGACAGGTGTTAGACAGGTGATGGACAGGTGTTAGACAGGTGATGGACAGGTGTTAGACAGGTGATGGACAGGTGTTAGACAGGTGTTAGAAAGGTGATGGACAGGTGTTAGACAGGTGATGGACAGGTGATGGACAGGTGTTAGACAGGTGTTAGACAGGTGATGGACAGGTGTTAGACAGGTGTTAGACAGGTGTTAGACAGGTGTTAGACAGGTGATGGACAGGTGTTGGACAGGTGTTAGACAGGTGTTAGACAGGTGATAGACAGGTGTTGGACAGGTGTTGGACAGGTGTTAGACAGGTGATAGACAGGTGATAGACAGGTGATAGACAGGTGTTAGACAGGTGTTAGACAGGTGATGGACAGGTGTTGGACAGGTGTTGGACAGGTGTTAGACAGGTGTTAGACAGGTGATGGACAGGTGTTAGACAGGTGTTAGACAGGTGATAGACAGGTGTTAAACAGGTGTTAGACAGGTGATGGACAGGTGTTAGACAGGTGATGGACAGGTGTTGGACAGGTGTTGGACAGGTGTTAGACAGGTGTTAGACAGGTGATGGACAGGTGTTAGACAGGTGTTGGACAGGTGTTGGACAGATGTTGGACAGGTGTTGGACAGGTGTTATACAGGTGATAGACAGGTGTTGGACAGGTGTTAGACAGGTGTTAGACAGGTGTTAGACAGGTGATGGACAGGTGTTAGACAGGTGATGGACAGGTGATGGACAGGTGTTGGACAGGTGATAGACAGGTGTTAGACAGGTGATAGACAGGTGTTAGACAGGTGTTAGACAGGTGATGGACAGGTGTTAGACAGGTGTTAGACAGGTGATGGACAGGTGATGGACAGGTGTTAGACAGGTGATAGACAGGTGTTGGACAGGTGTTGGACAGGTGTTGGACAGGTGATAGACAGGTGTTAGACAGGTGATGGACAGGTGTTAGACAGGTGATAGACAGGTGTTGGACAGGTGTTAGACAGGTGATAGACAGGTGTTAGACAGGTGATAGACAGGTGTTAGACAGGTGATAGACAGGTGTTGGACAGGTGATAGACAGGTGTTGGACAGGTGTTGGACAGGTGTTAGACAGGTGATAGACAGGTGATAGACAGGTGATAGACAGGTGTTAGACAGGTGATAGACAGGTGATGGACAGGTGATGGACAGGTGATAGACAGGTGTTAGACAGGTGATGGACAGGTGTTAGACAGGTGTTAGACAAGTGATGGACAGGTGTTAGACAGGTGTTAGAAAGGTGATGGACAGGTGTTAGACAGGTGATGGACAGGTGTTAGACAGGTGTTAGACAGGTGATGGACAGGTGTTAGACAGGTGATGGACAGGTGTTAGACAGGTGTTAGACAGGTGTTAGAAAGGTGATGGACAGGTGATGGACAGGTGATGGGCAGGTGTTAGACAGGTGTTAGACAGGTGATGGACAGGTGTTAGACAGGTGTTAGACAGATGATGGACAGGTGTTAGACAGGTTTTAGACAGGTGATGGACAGGTGTTAAACAGGTGTTAGACAGGTGATGGACAGGTGTTAGACAGGTGATGGACAGGTGTTAGACAGGTGATGGACAGGTGTTAGACAGGTGTTAGAAAGGTGATGGACAGGTGTTAGACAGGTGTTAGACAGGTGATGGACAGGTGATGGACAGGTGTTAGACAGGTGTTAGACAGGTGATGGACAGGTGTTAGACAGGTGTTAGACAAGTGTTAGACAGGTGATGGACAGGTGTTGGACAGGTGTTGGACAGGTGTTAGACAGGTGATAGACAGGTGTTGGACAGGTGTTAGACAGGTGTTAGACAGGTGTTAGACAGGTGATGGACAGGTGTTGGACAGGTGATGGACAGGTGTTAGACAGGTGTTAGACAGGTGATGGTCAGGTGTTAGACAGGTGTTAGACAGGTGTTAGACAGGTGTTAAACAGGTGATGGACAGGTGTTAGACAGGTGTTAGACAGGTGTTGGACAGGTGTTGGACAGGTGTTGGACAGGTGTTAGACAGGTGATAGACAGGTGTTGGACAGGTGTTAGACAGGTGTTAGACAGGTGTTAGACAGGTGATGGACAGGTGTTAGACAGGTGATGGACAGGTGATGGACAGGTGTTAGACAGGTGATAGACAGGTGATGGACAGGTGATAGACAGGTGTTAGACAGGTGATAGACAGGTGTTGGACAGGTGATAGACAGGTGTTGGACAGGTGTTGGACAGGTGTTGGACAGGTGATAGACAGGTGTTAGACAGGTGATGGACAGGTGTTAGACAGGTGATAGACAGGTGTTGGACAGGTGTTAGACAGGTGATAGACAGGTGTTAGGCAGGTGATAGACAGGTGTTAGACAGGTGTTAGACAGGTGATAGACAGGTGTTGGACAGGTGATAGACAGGTGTTGGACAGGTGTTGGACAGGTGTTAGACAGGTGATAGACAGGTGTTAGACAGGTGATAGACAGGTGTTGGACAGGTGATAGACAGGTGTTAGACAGGTGATAGACAGGTGTTAGACAGGTGATAGACAGGTGTTGGACAGGTGATGGACAGGTGTTGGACAGGTGTTAGACAGGTGTTAGACAGGTGATAGACAGGTGTTGGACAGGTGATAGACAGGTGTTGGACAGGTGATAGACAGGTGTTAGACAGGTGATAGACAGGTGTTAGACAGGTGATAGACAGGTGTTGGACAGGTGATGGACAGGTGTTGGACAGGTGTTAGACAGGTGTTAGACAGGTGATAGACAGGTGTTGGACAGGTGATAGACAGGTGTTGGACAGGTGATAGACAGGTGTTAGACAGGTGATAGACAGGTGATAGATAGACAGACTGACCACAGCACGTCGAAGCCGCTGTTAGCAGCGACTCTAGCCGGCATGCTCAGCGTGTGAACAGGATCCACGATGCCCAGCGTGGGTCTGATGGCTCTGCTGGCGATACCTGAACACAGAGAACCAATCACAGCTCAGCTCAGAGCCGATACCTGAACACAGAGAACCAATCACAGCTCAGCCTTTTTCCAATAAATAAAATCACTGCAGGCTGCGTTTCCATGGTAACCATTATAAACTAATCTAATCTGAGGCTATCAGACTGTACAACGGCTCAGCTCCCAGTAATAAGGACTTGATGTTTTTGTAGATTTATATAATTACAGATTATTTTACACACTGATTGTTTATTTTATATTTTATTTTATTTGTATTTATTTTTTATCACTTTGATCATGAAGCAGCTGCTGTACCTTAACATTTATTCACTAAGAAACATCTTGAGATAAACTCCATATTATAAATAATAATGTTATAAATAATAATATAATTAATAATAATAATAAAACATGTGAAACCTGTCTTTGCTCTCAGAGGTTCGTAGTCAAAGATGGCGACTCCGGTGGTCTCGCTGCCGGTTCCTGCTGTCGTAGGAACTGAAGAGGAAACAACAATTACATCATAATACAAATAATAATAAACTGAATGTGATTCATTTAAATGAACAAAGTTAATACAAATGTCATTAATGAAAAATAACATTTGTATTTTATCACAATAATTGACTGATAATAATTGATGATTAGCGGTTGTCATGGTTACCTGCGATGAGCGGCTTCAGCGCTCCAGTGATCGGCTTCCCTTTCCCGATCGGAGCGTTGACGAAGTCCAGGAAGTCTGCGTCGGGGTGACACGCGTACAGATTGGCTGCTTTACAGGTGTCGATCACAGAGCCGCCGCCCACCGCCACGAACACGTCGAACGCTTCCTTCTTAGCAAACGAGATCGCTTCCTTAAAACTGGAAAACACGTAAAACATCAAACACATCAAACATCACTGCAGCTGCACAGACGAGTGTTTAAAGTAGGTGATTTCTTTTTTCTTTCTGTCTTTCCTTCTACTTAATCTTTCTTTCTCCTCCCTTTTCTTCCTTTCTTTCTCTCATACTTCTTGTTCTTTCTTTCCTCCTCCTTGTTCTTTCTCCTTTTCCTTTTCTTTCTTTCATTTCTTCTCCTCCCTCATCCTCCTTATTCTCCAGTCTTTCTTTCCTCGCCTTCATCCTTCTTGTTCTTTCTTTCTTTCCTCCTCTTCATCCTGCTTGTAGTTCTTTCTCTCCTTTATTTCTTCTTCTCCCTCATCCTCCTCCTTTCTTTTTTGCTTTCTTTCTTTCCTTTCAGATCAACTTTTAAATCCATGTTTCCACAGAAGGAGGACTGTGGGTTTAGTCCTCCATCACTTCCATTGTAAACATGATGAAGGGATCTTCTAATGGTCAGTATGAACAGGAGGAATCATTACAGTAAACATGATGAAGGGATCTTCTAATGGTCAGTATGAACAGGAGGAATCATTACAGTAAACATTATGAAGGGATCTTCTAATGGTCAGTATGAACAGGAGGAATCATTACAGTAAACATGATGAAGGGATCTTCTAATGGTCAGTATGAACAGGAGGAATCATTACAGTAAACATGATGAAGGGATCTTCTAATGGTCAGTATGAACAGGAGGAATCATTACAGTAAACATGATGAAGGGATCTTCTAATGGTCAGTATGAACAGGAGGAATCATTACAGTAAACATGATGAAGGGATCTTCTAATGGTCAGTATGAACAGGAGGAATCATTACAGTAAACATGATGAAGGGATCTTCTAATGGTCAGTATGAACAGGAGGAATCATTACAGTAAACATGATGAAGGGATCTTCTAATGGTCAGTATGAACAGGAGGAATCATTACAGTAAACACGATGAAGGGATCTTCTAATGGTCAGTATGAACAGGAGGAATCATTACAGTAAACATGATGAAGGGATCGTCTAATGGTCAGTATGAACAGGAGGAATCATTACAGTAAACACGATGAAGGGATCTTCTAATGGTCAGTATGAACAGGAGGAATCATTACAGTAAACATGATGAAGGGATCTTCTAATGGTCAGTATGAACAGGAGGAACTGACAGCCAATCAGAGAGCAGCACCTGTGACTCACCTGCTGTCTGTCGGCTCTACGCGAACGTTGTCGTAAACTTTGAAGTTGACTCCGTTCCTGACCAGAGACTCCAGGACCGACTTCACCGGCGGCAGACCAGACAAGTTCTTATCGGTCATCAGGCACACGTTACGAGCTCCCAGGTTCTGCAGGTCCTGCAGGAGAACCGGAGAACATCAGAGAACGTCAGAAAGTTGTTTCATCTGACTGACGCAGACTTTGAGTAGAACTTTGACGTTTTCCTCAAATATTGTACTGTTTGATTTTTGCAGCTTAAATAATGTATTTCATTTTATTAAAAGTCAAGAATTAAACGACTTCATGCAGAAAAGCTGTAATTTAGAAAAACTACAGATCTCAGTTAAGTATTGATGAAGGTTGGTTACCATGCCGATCTCTCTGCTGACTCCTTCTCCATATCTGATGTTAGAGCTCGCCATCTGTCAAAAACAAACCAATCAATCAATCTGACAGCACACTGATGCAAAAATAAAAAAAATTATGAAATTATGAAACTACATTCAGGAAAATGTTTTTTTCTGGACTTTAGATCTTATGAAACTGAATTATTAAGTGTTAAAGTTTAAAGTCCTCCTGACTGTTTTTAGTTCAGATAAGAAGTTCCTTCAGTAGAAAAACAGAAAGAGCTTCAATAATAAAGAATAAAGAATAAATTATAAATAATAAATAATAAGTACACAAGCTACTAAATAATGTAAAAAAAGTAAAATATGATGTTAAGAGTTTTAACTTTCTGTATTTTATGTCTTGACGATGATTTTTAGTGTTTTTACCTCGAAGGCGTAGTCGGTGCTGCGGACGGTGCAAGTCTCTGCTGCTGCACCTTCACAAGAAATATAAAATATTGATCCATATTATTCATACTGTGTCACCAGATGGGGAGTTCTGGTCCTCTGCAATGAAGCCAACAGGGAAGTAACGTAAAACTGCATTCTATCAAAAGGCCACCAGGGGGCGACCGTTTTGGTGTCAAAAGGACTTCCGTCTCTATACAAGTCAATGGAGAATTCACCAACTTCTCACTTGATTTCTAACCTCAGTAAACGTTTTCAAAATGTGTTTATGGTCTCAATCGCTAGTTTAAAGCCTTCTTCAATGCAGTATGATGTTCATTTGGGACATTTTGGCCTCCCTGATTTTATATGTGACGATAAAGCAGGGTATGCATTAGGGCGTGGCTACGTCCTGATTGACAGGTTGATTGGTTCACAGGTTCAGGAGGGCGCCTCATGCTCCTCCTGATGCCCATATAAGTAGAATCCCTGTTTTTATTTTTCCCAGCATGCACCTGAAATTTTCAATATGGCGCTGCTCAGATCCGATACTATTGGCCTCCGAGCAGCAGTCCACAAACCAATGGGTGACGTCACGGGTGTTACGTCCATTTCTTATACACAGTCTGTGTTTGTGACCCATGCTGTGGTTCATATTCGCCCCCCCCACCTCGTTCTAACTGCAGCTAATCAGACAATAAATCATCAAAACTGATTAACTAGCAGAAGATTGTCCAAAAATCCATAAAACATCTCAAGATTGGTGTGAAATGAGCTTAATGACAGAGCCGTTACCATGGTGATAATTGCTTAATGACAGAGCCGTTACCTTGGTGATAAGTGTTGGAGTGAGCCGGACATCTGCATCTGTTCACACAAACAAAAACATTTATCAATATAATCAAAAACTTCTCTGACTGCAGAAAAACCTTCAAACTGATTTAAACATTTATAACAACACAGATTTTATTATTAATAAGATGTGAAACACAAAACTACTGATTCACCAAGAAGAAGAAAAGATTGATTATTAAACATCTGCTGAGTCTCAAACATAAAGGAACATTTCACACTTTCAGCAAATCACATAAAACAAAGTCTGAAAATGGGTCAAACAGTGTTTATAGTCTCAGAGTTGGGGTCAGATATCAGTTATTACGTGTTGCTGCTGAAAGGTGAATTTAGGTGAAATGTGAAGGTTGTTGGTGTAATAAAACAGTTTAACATGTGACTGTTACATGTTTGTCACATGTTGGTTTATATAATAAAGCTCAGTGATAATAAGTGTTGGTAAGATGATGAATTCATAAATCAGTTAAACTAGTTTTAAAAGCAGCATCAGGTTTGTTAAAATGTACATTTAGTATTTTTGTTGGTTTTATATCATTTGAAATGACATTTGCACCATTTTTTACCACAAGTAAGACTGAATGCTCCTGAAAATGTCAAATGGTGTAACCACAAAAGAATGATACATATGACATATTTTATCACCTACAGTGTATTTAAGTGGACTTATACTAATAATGACTTCATTTAAAACATGTAAATGGTTCCTGGTCTCCATGGTTACCAGAGTAAATGTAATATGTAGAACAATTGTATTCCATTACCTTCATTTAATATAAAGTTATAATGTAAGATCAAGCCAAACTAGTTGATATGGTCTGTTATTGACTATTTACTGTTTTTAAGCAAGTTGAATTATTTGGTACAAAGTTTTTATGGTTACACCACTTAGACATTTTTACCATAATCCTCTAATATATTCTCTCTAAATGGATTAAAAGCAGAAATTTGATGCTGGGTCCACAAAAGAAGAATGTGTGAAGTTATTCATACGTTTATTTTATCATTTTAACCCTTTAAATCTGACCTGGATGTGGATCTGCAGTGTTTTACTTTGTTCTGTATTCAGAACTTTTATATAAAAAGTTATATAAGAAGTTTCATAGAACTTTGATCAGTTTATTAAACACTTTATAATAAACTTTAAACACTTTATATTTTAACTTTAAACACTTTATAATAAACTTTAAACACTTTATATTTTAACTTTAAACACTTTATAATAAACTTTAAACACTTTATATTTTAACTTTAAACACTTTTTAGAGCCTTTCTGCTCGTGCTTGTGCAGCTCTTACAGAAAAACAAGTGACGTCACCGCAGCTCGTGCAACTGAGCTCAGAACGTTTGTCGCGTTAGATCTTTTTTTTAAATGTGCACGTGAGTAGAACTTACGCCGCTGTCGCGAGCTGCCGGAGCAGGTGAGCCACTCGGTCCCGTCCCGCCATGCTGCTGTCTGTATGATGATGATGAAGATCTCACCGTGAGAGGAAGGTCACGCTCTTATAAGCTGCAACAACTTCCGGCTGTACATTTCAAATTAAAACTCAAACTCAGTGTGAAACGGAAGTCTTGAACGTTTTACTTTGAAGTCTCATGAACAGGTAGATCACACCTGGTCATCAGATAAGATGAATTATTCCTTTATTAGTCCCACAGCGGGAAATATACATTATTACAGCAGCAAATAGAAAGAATAAAGAATAAAGAATAAAAACACAAACAATAAAACAACAACTAACATTAAGAGTAATATTAGTGTCTGAAGTAGTATTATCAGCTGAGGCCCTGCAGGGGTCCCTGCACCTTATTTTGAGAACCACTGTGATAAAGGGCAAACTCCCACAATGCAATGGGGCTTTAGTGTTTTTACTGCAATCATTCACCAAACACTGCAGAGCTGCTCAGAGACGGTTCAGTTATTACCAGAGAAGTCTTTCATATCTGATCAATAACTGATCTGAAGCTTAAATAACAGTTTAAATGAACTTTGTGTTCAGAGTTAAAGTTAAAGATCAGATACTGCTGTAAGAAGACTGTTTCACTACTGATTCACTTCACTGCAGGAACAGTGAAGGGTTAGGGTTAAACAGCCTCCATGTTTATATTTCATAACCTGTATATATAAGTATATATATATACTTATATATATATAAGTATATATATAAGTATATATATATAAGTATATATATATACTTATATATATATACTTATATATATAAGTATATATATATATAAGTATATATATATAAGTATATATATATACTTATATATACTTATATATATAAGTATATATATATAAGTATATATATATACTTATATATATATATACTTATATATATACTTATATATATATAAGTATATATATATACTTATATATACTTATATATATATATATAAGTATATATATACTTATATATATATACTTATATATATAAGTATATATATATACTTATATATATATACTTATATATACTTATATATATAAGTATATATATATAAGTATATATATAAGTATATATATATACTTATATATATAGGTTATGAAATATAAACATGGAGGCTCCGCTGCTGGAACAGGACAGACACACATTTATTACTCTTCACTTTTCTGAATCGCTGCTCATCCACAAACTCTCTCTGCTGTTCTGCTTCAGATTCATGTGAAATAAACTCAGATATTCTCTGATCCAGTTTCTTACAAAGTCTTTTCAAAGTCCAGATGCTTCGGCTGATGTACTGACTCTGGGTTAAGATAACGTGTATTCTTTGTTATTTATTAACAGAGGGAATGTATGTTTCTTCTAGTTAAGCATTCACACAGTGAAGATGTGGTTTTATTTTGAAGGAGTAGAAAGGAAGTGAGCATGTGGATGAGCAGTGATTGATGTGTGATAGATATTTACTTTGTAGAAATATTTTGGTTTTCAGAGATGGTCCAACATGTTTATGGCCCCGTTTGGTTTAAAGTGAATCAGTAGTACCAACATTATTCTGTTGGTACCATTAAAGTACCGACCTCGGTTCTCTTGCTTGCAGCTTGAGGTACTGCAAGACCCTGAGCCACGAAAACTGGTAACCAGGTTCTGTAAGGCTCTGTCTCCTCCAGCAGGGGGGAGGCTGACCTGGGGTAACGGTGAATGGGCTGATGTGGCTCCAGATCACACCACTGCTACAGAATAAGTTTAATCCTACACTTTCCAAATACTGTAATAAACGCAGATCTCAGAGGGATCGTACTAACTTTGCATCTTTGACTCCCTTTATTAAACATTTCTGGAGAAAAGTTTGCGAAGACATTTCTGACATACTTGGTAAAGACCTGGATCTCTCTCCACTGTCTTCCTGGGATTACATCCTGCACTGAATCTAAAGCCTTGTATGCTGAGACTGCTTGATGTTCTTCTGTTCGGTGCCAGACGGGTCATCCTACTTCAGTGGATCTTTCTGTTCGGTGTTTCTGTCCTCTGATCACTGCCTGGTCCATAAACCAGCTGTGTGTGAATCTGTTCTGATTCTGATGAATAAAAGACTCATGGATCCAGCAGGAATATGTTTGTCTGTGTTTCTGAGTTGATTGCCAGCTCTAAGCTACTCCCGCCCTCACTCACCTGGTTGTCATGGCAACCTCCCCTCCCTCACTCACCTGGTTGCCATGGCGACCTCCCCTCCCTCTTACAACGCGTCCATCGGAGCGTCTCAGGGAAACCCGAGCGGGCGCGGCGGCTCATGGTCACCTGAGCCGAGCAACTGCTGAATGTTTGATGCTGATCTCAGAGCAGGTGGAAGCTCAGCAACACACACCTGAACGGGCTTCAACACACAGGTACGACTCTCAGCAACACACACCTGAACGGGATTCAACACACAGGTACGACTCTCTGAGCTTTACCTTTAACTCTCTTTAAAAATACACTAATATCTTTCCCACCTGTGTGATGTCATCGCAGGAGTCTGATACTCTGAAATTTAATATTGCTGCAAGTTTTTAAAGGGTTAAATATTGTTTAACATGTTTTTTCCATTGAGTCAAACATGGAAACATTCTGAAACTTTCTGCTGTTACTGCATGTTGAAGGTTTACTGATAAAATATTTAATGTTTATTAAAAGTGAGAAATGGGAATAAAGAAGCTCTAGTTTAGTGACTGAGAGGTTTTTACTGTGAGAGCTTAGAGAGTGTTATTGATTAGTGTGTGTGTGTGTGTGTGTGTGTGTGTGTGTGTGTGTGTGTGTGTGTGTGTGTGTGTGTGTGTGTGTGTGTGTGATGTAGCGGGTTATACACGGTCGTTACTTCTTCTCATGAAATGATTGTGACAATGTGATGTATTCTTGATAGATAAAGTGTAAATATTCTGTAAATTGTATTGATCTCATTGCACCTGGTCAAAGCTGATTACTAATTACTGTTATCCAACTTTATGGGCGACCGTGTACTTGTATGATGTATGTGTGATGTTTCCATCTGTGGACCTGCTTGTTTTTATCGTTAATATTTTAATCATAATTTTCTTATTTTGCTGCTCTTCCTGAATCATTTATTTCATTCCTTTGTTCAGCTGTCAGCATAAATTAACTATAAGAGATGATTTTATGCTCATTAGTTGGCTGCTGGCCTGAGTTACTGAGCTCTGATGATTGTTATCATTAGTTGTGTCCCTGGTTTTACTTTCATATTTAATGATGTATTACATATTATAATCATATTTAATGATGTATTACATATTATAATCATATTTAATGATGTATTACATATTATAATCATATTTAATCGTAGTGATTTTAGTTTGTTTGTGCAGCTGCTGACTCGTCAAATAAATAATCAATAAACAACGAGGAATGTTTGTAGATTTAATGACTAAAATGTAAATAATGAGCTACGACTTTAAAGAGCCGCGACATGTTAAATCCTTAATGATGACATCATCAGTCATCCATCCTCGGCCTCTTATCCGGGTCTCGGTCTCATCAGGCTGGGCAGTGAAACCCAGAGCACCCCCCCCCCCAACCCTGACGGGGCAGTCCACCTGGTTCCAGCAGAGCCCCATGGAACAGATGTGGAGGTTCTGACTCTCATCATGTAGAGTCCAACAGAACAACATCAACCACAGAAAGCAGAGAGGAGGTTCTGAGGTCCCCAAACTTGACTCTCTCCTCCCCCCGGCTGCACCTTGAGACTCTGTCCATGAAGATCAGAACCAGGATCAGAGACCAGGGACAGCCCTGATGGAGCCCAACACCCACTGAGACCAGGATCAGAACCAGGATCAGAGACCAGGGACAGCCCTGATGGAGCCCAACACCCACTGAGACCAGGTCTGAGTGGAGGAGGTCGGACCCAATGGCTCGCAGCAGAGACCCTGGTACCCCAAACTCCCACAACTCCTCCCACAAGGTCCCCCGAGGGACACGGTCCTAAGCCTTCTCCAACTCCACAAAGCACATGTAGACTGGATGTGTGAACTCCCAGGACCCCTCCATGACCCCTCCAGGATCCCTGCAGGGTGAAGAGCTGGTCCACTGGTCCAGGACCAGAATCCACATCGCTCCTCCTGAATCAGGTTCAACAATCAGCCGGAGCCTTTCAGCAGCAGCAGCAGCTTCTCCTGGAGGCTGAGTAGTGTGATCCCTGATAGTTGGAGCCTCCGGTCCCCTTTTTAAAGATGGGGACCACCATCCCGGTCTGTCAGTCCATGGGTTCTGTCCCTCCCTGACAGCCCCACAATGTCCAGAGCCTTCAGCATCTCAGGGTGAATCCACTCCAATCTACTGAAAGTCCTTCTCCATGGTCTCCCCGAACTCCTCCCACACCCGAGCTGCTGCTTCAGGAGACCCCTGATCCAGCCAGACCCTAAAGGCTCCTTCACCGCTGCTGTCCACCAGCAGGTTCTCAGGTTGCCCCCCCCCCCCTTCCTGCTGCAGCTCTGAGCAGCCTGAACATGGTCCACTCCGACTCCATCAACCTCCCCGAGGATGCAGGAGAAGTTCCTCTGGAGGAGTTGAAGGTCTGGTGGACGGGGGCCGGACGTTCCCAGTTCACCCTCACTACTGGTTTAGGTTTCCCAGGTCTGTCCGGCAGCTCGCCCCCCCTCGCTCCCCCACCTGATCCACCTCAGCACAAGGTGGTGATCAGCTGACAGCTTCGCTCCTCTCTTCACCAGAGTGTCTGAGACATACGGCTGCAGGTCTGATGACACCACTACAAAGTGGATCATGGACCTTTGTCCTAAGGTATTCTGGATCATGGTGTTCTTTATGATCCATGGCTAGCACACAAGTCCAATAACAATCAGGCGGGTTAGGGTTGTGACGATAAAGCAGGGTATGCATTAGGGCGTGGCTACGTGGTGATTGACAGGTTGATTGGTTCACAGGTTCAGGAGGGCGCCTCATGCTCCTCCTGATGCCCATATAAGTAGAATCCCTGTTTTTATTTTTCCCAGCATGCACCTGAAATTTTCAAGATGGCGCTGCTCAGATCCGATACTATTGGCCTCCGAGCAGCAGTCCACAAACCAATGGGTGACGTCACTGATGTTACGTCCATTTTTATATCTGGTCTATGATAACAATACACCACTCAGGTTCAGATGGGGCCGTTCTTCCCAATCGCCCCCCTCCAGGTTTCTCTGTCATTGTCCAGGTGGATGTTTGTCCCTCTGATGTTTGTCCACCTGCTGCAGGTGATGCTGGCAGGATGTCTGAAGGGAAACAGCGATCTTTGTCCACCTCAGGAGAGTCTCTGTATCAGGTCCTGGGTCTAGAGAAAGGCTGCAGCCATGACAACATCAAGAAATCCTACAGGTAAGACAACCAGAGCCCCGCCTCCACTCACCTGCACCAGCTGACCACTCATGGTTCAGTTATTATCTTCTTCCTGAGCTTTCAGCCGCAGTGAGTGAAATATAGAGTGTGTGTGTTAACAGGAAGTTGGCGCTGCGTTACCATCCCGATAAGAACCCGGACGACCCCGAAGCAGCCGATAAGTTTAAGGAGCTGAACAGCGCTAACGCCATCCTGTCCGACCTCACCAAGAGGAACATCTACGACTCGTATGGCTCGCTGGGACTCTACGTCGCCCAGCAGTTCGGAGAGGACAACGTCAACACGTACTTCATGCTGTCCACGTGGTGGGCTAAGGTGGGCGGGGCTTACACTGCCCGTGAGCCTGTGACTCTCTGGTCAGGTGACAGGAAGTGACGTAGCGTGTGTGTTTGTGTCTCAGGGTCTGTTTGCAGTGTGCGGGATCCTGACGGGATTTTACTGCTGCTGCTGCCTCTGCTGCTGCTGTAACTGCTGCTGCGGGAAACTCAAACCTCAGGCCAGCGGCGAGGGGGCGGAGCCAGACTACGTCTCCCCTGACGACCTGGAGGAAGAGATACGCAACGACCACGACGACGGTGAGACGGAGCGATGTGATTGGTTGGTTGTTGTGACAAGGGATGTAACTGAAACACGTGTGGGTCAAAGTTCACCAGCATTCAGGCTGACAGAGCGGAGGAGGCGGAGCTTTAAATACAAATCATTAATGAATTAATTATTTAAATGATTTAAATATACTGATGACATGGTGTTAATCAGTTCTACAGGAGGTGAAGCCACACTAAGGTCTTTTAATATGGAGTCGTAGTACTCAGTTGGAAGTTAAAGACCGTGTAAAGTGAATTCAGACATTTTCTTCTAAACACATTAAATAGGTCATAAATGTTTTTCTAAAAAAGGTTAAAAAGCATTTCAACCATTTAGATTTGAATTGTGGAGCTAGGCTTAGCATAAACCCGCCCTGCTGCTGTATAGGTATAAATACATTCAGCGCACACTACTACTACAGTCTACAGTTAGCCAGTTAGCTGAGCTAGCCGCCGAGTTAGCCACCGAGTTAGCCGCAGAGACACTGTAGTCTCTCTGGTTACTAAAAATGCTTTAAAGAAATCCTTCATTCCAGCTGCTGTCAGCATCCTGAACACAGCAGAGACTCAGATCCAAGACAACTGTGTTTAATGTGGAATGAGACCTTTTATGGAGTCTCATGTGTTTGGTGAGCCGAAGACAAGTTAAGACCTTGGTGGACAATAAAGCTTTATTCTATTTTATTCTATTAGTAAACAGTGTTTAGTTGTTCTTACTGTGGATGAATCAGGTTTGTGTTTGTCTGCAGGCGTCGCCGCTCCGATCGTTCAGCAACCGACGAACGCCAGCGAGAAGACTCAGCTGATCACTGACGGCCAGCGTAGATACGCAGACTCCTACACATGAAGCTGGCAGCAAACGCATCGTCACTGCTCCCAGAAACCAACTAATCCTAACCCTGAACCTCACGGACCGCTGCGGTGCTGCATCACTAACAAACAACTGGGTTAAAGTGTTATGAATATAAATAATATTAAAGTTTTAATTTAAAAACCGAATTTGAGTCTGAAATGTAATTAAATGTTCTTTGTTTTCTCCAGAAGACAAAAGATGAATCTGTTGTTTAATAAGCAGCAAACTTCCACTGATTCTACATTAAATACACAATTTAAAGTCAACTGATTGTAACTTTGATGTTAATAAAGTTTTAGTTTGCAGTTTGTACTGATGTATTTCTATGAAGCTGCTGCAAAGTGAGACCTGAACATCATGTGATGTGGTGATGTGTCCTGCAGGCGGCGCTCTTCATCCAAATATCTGATGTTCCTCACTGACGGGATTATCTTCTGTTAGGACCAAAAAAAAACTACAAATATCAGCAGATTGTCAAATAATTAACTAAATATTAAAATATGCTGACGTGACTCTGCACATTAAACTGATCACAATAATCACAATAATCAGTTTATCACATGCAGCCTTCTGTGTTAACTCTGTGTACTGTCCCTTTAACAGACTGTGTCCTGCTCCCCCCCCCTGCATACCTCCAGCCCCCCCTTCCCCTTCCCCCCTGCTCTGTCATGTCTCCTCGTGACCTTTGACATATAAGGAGATGTCGCTTTGGTCCCTGCTGACGTCATTCTGTCTAAAAACAGCCTTCAGCATTCAGACAGTCCTCAGGCCTCAAACACACCACTGCTGCTCTACTTGCTCTCCTTTATTTTATTGATTTATTCAATCTCTGGGACCCCCCCCCCCCCCCCCTTCGTCCCCCCGGTCCGGTCTGGGTCCCGGTGTTTCCCCCGCGTCCTCTCCGTCTCTCAGCAGCATGGAGACTCTGGAGAAGCAGCTGATCTGTCCCATCTGTCTGGAAGTCTTCACCAAGCCAGTGGTGATCCTGCCCTGCCAGCACAACCTCTGCAGGAAGTGTGCCAACGACGTCTTCCAGGTGAGCCTGTCCTCCGGGTGAGCCTGTCCTCCAGGTGAGGACACCGGGTCCGTCCCGCAAGACAGATAGCTGAGGGTTAGTTGAAGGTTTGATGAGGGTTAGATGAAGGTTTGACTGTTTATTGCATCATTGTTTAAAAAGTCTCCTTGTTGTTGTGTTTAGGGACAGTCGGACATCTGAACTCTGAGACACAGAGGCTGATTATCTCTTTGACTTCTTCTGTTTCTGATGTAAATCTCAGCAGTTTCAGACTGTGTTTATTTATCTGCTTCTGAGGAAGATGAGAGCTGATCTTCATGCCCTTGGTGTTGGTATGTGGGAATGTTGGGTTTAGACCTGCCCTATGTGTAAAGAGCCTTGAGATGACTTTGTTGTGATTTGGCGCAATACAAATAAAGATTGATTGATTGATAAGGCTCAGAGATAAATAAGTGTTGGTAAGATGATGAATTCATAAATCAGTTAAACTAGTTTTAAAAGCAGCATCAGGTTTGTTAAAATGTACATTTAGTATTTTTTTATGTTTACGTTTTATGGGAGATAAATTCAGACTGAACTCAGCGGCTCCGCAGCAAGACATCATGGAGGTCCGAGTTACGTCCAGTTCAATATAATAAATATATTATAAGATCAATGAGAGAAAAATGGATCAATGTGGAATTAAGGTTTTATTGTTTTAATAATTGTTTTATAAATGGATGAATTCAGAAAAAGACTTTAAACAGATCTTAAAAACTAGTTTTAAACGGCATCTTTTATTAGTCAGTATGAACAAGAGGAACGTGGGTCAGTAACTAATAAATGTTGGTAAGATGATGAATTCATAAATCAGTTAAACTAGGTTTAAAAGCAGCATCAGGTTTGTTAAAATGTACATTTAGTATTTTTGTTGGTTTTATATCATTTGAAATGACATTTGCACCATTTTTTACCACAAGTAAGACTGAATGCTCCTGAAAATGTCAAATGGTGTAACCACAAAAGAATGATACATATTACATATTTTATCACCTACAGTGTATTTAAGTGGACTTATACTAATAATGACTTCATTTAAAACATGTAAATGTTTCCTGATCTCCATGGTAACCAGAGTAAATGTAATATGTAGAACAATTGTATTCCATTAGCTTTATTTAATATAAAGTTATAATGTAAGATCATGCCAAACTAGTTGATATGGTGTTTTATTGAGAATTTACTGTTTTTAAGCAAGTTGAATTATTTGGTACAAACCACACAGATATTTAACAGAGTGCAGATTTAAACCACATTGTTCTTTTTTTATGTCAGACACACTCAGCTTCCTCTTGATATAAGACGTCAGTTTAACTGGTACTCATTTATCTTAAAATGCTTTAACTTTAACTGTTAAAAACTTTTCTTTGTTCTTTATAAGTAATTTTATTCTCTGAGTTCAGGCTGGAGTCACCTGGAAGTTTCTGCTGAGTCATCATTCAAAAATATCTTCTTACTTATTTTAAACGTTGTTCTCAGTCATGTGATCACTGAGTCTGTAACTCAGCTGTTTTATTACTTTGTTTGTTTTGGGCCGATTTGAAAATGAGATGATGAAATCTTGAGCAGTTTATGCAGATTAATGTCTAACAGAAACATGTTTATATTTCTCTCATAAATAAAAAGTATTAAAGACCGTGTAAAGTGAATTCAGACATTTTCTTCTAAACACATTAAATAGGTCATAAATGTATTTTTCTAAAAAAGGTGTAAAAAGCATTTCAACCATTTAGATTTGAATTGTGGAGCTAGGCTTCACAAACTGTGTAAAACACACTACTACTACTACAGTCTACAGGTTGCCAGTTAGCTGAGTTAGCCGCCAAGCTAGCCGCCGAGTTAGCTGCCGAGTTATCCACCAAGCTAGCAGCCGAGTTATCCACCAAGCTAGCAGCCGAGTTATCCACCAAGCTAGCAGCCGAGTTAGCCACCGAGCTAGCCGCCGAGTTAGCTGCCAAGCTAAAGGCTGAGTTAGCAGCAGAAAGCTCTCAGGCCTAGCGTCCATGTTTCTGGTAGAGGTGGTGACTTTGATTGACAGGTGACACTCGGTAGAAGTGTCACCTGTCA
Organism: Scomber scombrus; assembly: GCF_963691925.1. Taxonomy (NCBI): domain Eukaryota; kingdom Metazoa; phylum Chordata; class Actinopteri; order Scombriformes; family Scombridae; genus Scomber; species Scomber scombrus. The sequence goes on from NC_084980.1 coordinate 31,596,429, forward strand.
AGCCTAATTTCATATATTTGGCGATTTTTTTAACCATTTAAATTTGGCAGGGTGATTAACAACACACTTTTCTGTGGTGTGTCAAACTCAGAACACATTTATTTTTACTTTACACAGACTTTAATTAGTTATCAGCACTTAAGAGTCATTTCAGTAACATTAATACTGAATCATCAGACGTTCATTGGTCCCTGAACGCACCACACAGTCTCACAGTTGAAAATCATATTTGACTAATTTAACACTTTGTGATAAAGTTCTTTACACAAAATAAATCATTAAACATTATTATAATGATATTAAAATGATTCTCAGGTTTATTGATGTGAAGGCTTCAATCAGCAGCTTGTTCAGGAGCTTTCAGTCGTGTCACATGGTCTTCATTTGCTTTTGATTTAGTGTTTTATTTTCCAAGTTATTATTTATTATTTAATATGATTTAATATTGCCGCCCCCCCCCCCCGCAGGCAGCCAATCCCTACCTGGTGACCAGAGGCACCACGGTGACGTCAGGTGGTCGTTTCCGTTGCCCGTCCTGCCGCCATGAGGTCGTTCTGGATCGCCACGGCGTTTACGGCCTGCAGAGGAATCTGCTGGTGGAGAACATCATCGATATGTATAAGCAGGGCTCCACCAGGTAACACACTACTACACACAACTACACACAACTACACAACATCATCGATAGAAATAGGATCAACAAGTTAATACAAAGGCAGGATCCATCATTGGTTTCTCCTGACTCACTAAAGGAGACTCAGCAGCATCCTGCACAATAAGGAGCAGAAGAGCTGCTCTAGTGCCAGACTAGTGATGCCAAGCTGCTCTACGGAGAGATTTAGAAGCTCCTTTATACCTGGTGCAGTGAGGTTTATACTGGTACAGTGAGGTTTATACTGGTGCAGTGAGGTTTATACTGGTGCAGTGAGGTTTATACCTGGTGCAGTGAGGTTTATACTGGTGCAGTGAGGTTTATACTGGTGAAGTGAGGTTTATACTGGTGCAGTGAGGTTTATACCTGCTGCAGTGAGGTTTATACTGGTGCAGTGAGGTTTATACCTGGTGCAGTGAGGTTTATACTGGTGCAGTGAGGTTTATACTGGTGCAGTGAGGTCTTTTAATGAACATTGCTGTTGACTTGTTGTGGATTGTTTGATTGATGTTGATGTGGTGCTTTGCTCTTATCTTGTACTGAGTCTGGATGTTTCCTTGCTGTATGCTGGCTGTCTTTGTGAGAAGGTGACATTCAATTTTCCCTCCAAGGGATTAATAAAGTACTTCTTATCTTCTTATCTGATCTTATGGGTCCAGTTAGCATAGAGTTGCTTCCACGTGTGCTCTGTAGTTCACTGATTGGCTGTTCTGGATGTTTACAGTGGTCGTCATGGTGACAGCTGACAGGTTTGACAGGTGTGAGACACTGAGTCTATTTTTATTAGAGTCAGTGGGTCAGTGGAGCAGCTGACTGTAAACATGTTTAATGTGTTGACGAGTTTTAAAATATATCTATAAAATAGCATCAATTTAAAATTAAATGTTTATTTATCAACAATTGTGTTCATGAAACATATCTTTATTATAATCCTAAAAGACGTCACTTTAAATTGATAATTATTTTTAAGTGCACAAATCTTTATTTATAACTAAGTTCATTATTTCTTTAGTTATTTTTATATCTTGTGATGTTTTTTAACACTGATGACAAACTGTTTTACGTTTTTTTTTTAAACCAAAATGCTTTGCGTTGTTTAGAGGTTACTGAGAAAAGGTTGAGAACACTGTGTTAGAGGAACCAGAGCTTCATGTTCTGCTCTCTCTGGTTTACAGTCGGTTCAACAGCGAACCAGCTGAGAACCATTTAGCTTTTCCACTGCTCGGTGTTTAGGGAGCCACGTCATTACATCATCATATACGTCAGTTACGTCTCTGCTTTCACATAAAGACTCGCAACAACGAAGATGTCAGACTACGCGTTTGTACAGCTGTCTACGAGGTTTCATTAGCATCCAAACACAGCAGATACAGCGTGTTTGTGCTGCTCGACAGGATTGAGACGGTTGTTAGCCTTTGTTGTAAGCTAACGTTAGCCGGCAGAGCACAGCTAACTCACAACACAAATGTGTCTGAATTACACCATCAGTCAACTGTTGATAATTCACTCCTTATCTATTCACCACTATGCCTGGTGCTATGTCTCAATAATAAAAAAAAAATGTATCATTTTATTTTTCATAGCTTCTGCATCCATTAGTATACAGACATATATGATTTTAAATATTCATATTAATAGGAATTTCAATAATTTTACAATTTGTTGTTTTATTTTTTTTTATTTTATGATTTTTAATGTTGCGTTATTTTATTTTTAAAAAAAGTTTCATTTAGGTCTTCCATACCTCAGTGCTGCATTCACTGTTGATGATCAGAGTGGGATGTTTCATGTCTCTCAGCAGTAAACCGGCGGCTCCGGAGGTGAAGGTGGAGCCGATGTGTGAAGAGCATGAAGGCGAGAAGATCAACATCTACTGCGTCACCTGCAGCGTTCCCACCTGTTCGCTCTGTAAAGTGTTCGGAGCGCACAAGGACTGCGAGGTCGCTCCGCTGGAGAGCGTCTTCAGCAAGCAGAAGGTCAACAAAACACCACGAAACACATCACAACACCACGAAACACAACGTAACACCACGAAACACCACGTAACACCACGAAACACAACATACCACCACGAAACACAATGTAACACCACGAAACACATCACAACACCACGAAACACCACGTAACACCACGAAACACAACGTAACACCACGAAACACATCACAACACCACGAAACACAACGTAACACCACGAAACACAATGTAACACCACGAAACACATCACAACACCACGAAACACCACGTAACACCACGAAACACAACGTAACACCACGAAACACATCACAACACCACGAAACACAACGTAACACCACGAAACACAATGTAACACCACGAAACTCTACGAAACACAACGTAACACCACGAAACACAACAAAACACAACGAAACACCACGAAACACAACGAAACACAACGTAACACCACGAAACACAACATAACACAACGAAACACCACGAAACACAACGTAACACCACGAAACACAACAAAACACAACGTAACACCACGAAACACAACGTAACACCACGAAACACAACAAAACACAACGTAACACCACGAAACACAACGAAACACAACGTAACACCACGAAACACAACATAACACAACGTAACACCACGAAACACAACGAAACACAACGTAACACCACGAAACACAACATAACACAACGAAACACCACGAAACACAACGAAACAACGTAATACCACGAAATACGACGTAACACCACGAAACACCACGAAACAAAGATTCATTTGACAGATTGTTATACACTGGTTACCATAGAAACACTGGTCAGTAGGTGTCACTGACTGTTGCGGTGGAAACGTGGCTCAAAAGTCTTTATATTTAGTGTGCTGATGTCAGACTGACGCTGCGCTCTGATTGGTCAGGCGGAGCTGACGGACTGCATCTCAATGTTAGTCGGAAACAACGAACGAACCCAGGCGATCATCAGTCAGCTGGAGGAGACCTGCAGAGCCGTGGACGTGAGTTAAACACTGCTCCTGTGTCTGCTGCTTTATTTACTCATTCATTTATTCAAACTAAACGTTCTCAGTTCTTGGTGTTTTCAGGAGAACGGGCGCAGACAGAAGTCGAAGGTGTGCGAGCGGTTCGATCACCTGTTCGCGCTGCTGGAGGAGCGTAAAGGTGATCTGACGCTGCGGATCAACGCAGAGCAGCAGGAGAAGCTGGACTACATCCAGGGTCTGAGCCGCAGGTACAGCCAGCACCTGGAGGACGCTGCCAAGCTGCTGGAGACCGCCATCCAGACCATGGACGAGTCCGAGATGGCCGTTTTCCTGCAGGTGAACCTGAACGTCATCTGATTGGCCGAGAGTCATGTCATAGATATGTTACCATGACAACAACAGTCATTCAGCAGTGCAGTGTGTGCTAGTATGTTAGCATGGAGCTACCAGCATTGAATATAGTGTAGATATAAGTGTTAGCAATAAAGTATAAACATATTAACTATTCAACGTTAACGTTTCGTCTCTTGTTTCCACAGACGGCCAAACCGCTGCTGCAGAAGTGAGTTTCTGACTTTAAATCGTCTCTCCAAGTTTTTTTGTCTGTTGTACATTTTGTCTTATTGTCTTATTGTCTTCTTGTCTTCGTGTCGTCCTCTCAGGTTGGCCGAGGGAACCGACACGTCTCGTCTGGAGAAGATTCAGCCGGGCTACGAGAACATGGAACACTTCACAGCCAACTTTGAGCCGCAGCGGAGAGCGCTGAGCAGGGTCGACTTCATCAAACGTAAGAAAATAAAAAACCTTTCAATCTTTACTAGACCAGGTCCCACTAGACCAGGACCCACTGCACTAGGTGGAGCTCATGTTTTGGGCTGTGGCAGTGCTCCTCCTGCTCCTCCTGTTCCTCCTGCTCTTCCTGTTCCTCCTGCTCTTCCTGTTCCTCCTGCTCCTCCTGCTCCTCCTGTTCCTCCTGCTCCTCCTGTTCCTCCTCATACAGAGGAGCCCACGTCACCCATTAGTTTGTGGACTGCTGCTCGGAGGCCAATAGTATCGGATCTGAGCAGCGCCATCTTGAAAATTTCAGGTGCATGCTGGGAAAAATAAAAACATGGATTCTACTTATATGGGCATCAGGAGGAGCATGAGGCGCCCTCCTGAACCTGTGAACCAATCAACCTGTCAATCACCACGTAGCCACGCCCTAATGCATACCCTGCTTTATCGTCACATATAAAATCAGGGAGGCCAAAATGTCCCAAATGAACATCATACTGCATTGAAGAAGGCTTTAAACTAGCGATTGAGACCATAAACACATTTTGAAAACGTTTACTGAGGTTAGAAATCAAGTGAGAAGTTGGTGAATTCTCCATTGACTTGTATAGAGACGGAAGTCCTTTTGACACCAAAACGGTCGCCCCCTGGTGGCCTTTTGATAGAATGCAGTTTTAAGTTACTTCCACGTTGGCCTCATTGCAGAGGACCGGAACTCCCTGCCTGATCTCCCTGAAGGTTAACTGAGCTGCTGTTATATTGATATCATTAGGGTTAGGCCTCCATCTATATATATATGTATATATATATATACACACATAGAGCAGTTAAAGCATCAGTATATTAACTCCTCTCATGTAATTTGATCCTCAGTTGATGAAGACGATGATGATGATGAGGATGAAGATGCTGAAGTCAGAGTAGTGACAGCAGGAGGATCAGCAGGACTTCCAGCCACTCAGCAGCCTCCTCCTCCTCCGTCTGTCCCGCCTCAGACTCCCCCCCCTCAGAGACCCTCAGAGCCCCCCCCCACACAGACGAAGAGCCCCACCCCTCCCACACTGGCCCCGCCCCCTCTGCCCCTCCCCACCGCCAGCCCCGCCCCTCAGGTATGACATCACACGCTCCATTCAGGAGCTGTTTGGAAATCCGACACCTGCAAAGCTGTCAAATAAATGTCTTCCTCTTCCCTCTCTTCCTCCTCCTCTCCCAGGTTCAGTCTGACCAGCAGAACGACTCGGAGGACAAAGATGGAGCCAAACACGTCTTCTCCTTCAGTTGGCTAAACCAGAAGTGACTTTTTTTTTTTTTACTTTCTCACATTCTTTTCTTTTTTTAGTCCAAACTGCAGATTATTGTTCTTGTTTTAAAAAAAAGCTAAAAAAGACTTTTCTTCCGTCAGTCTGAATTTGTCAGAACTGAAACATTAAAGTCCGGCTGAAGCCATGTGATCATCAGACACGTGTCACATGTTGTTTTAATGTGTTTTTAATAGTTTTTTTTATTTTTAGAAAAAAGGAAAATAACTTTATTGAAGTCCTGATTTAAAATAAAGACTCAGATATGTAAGGAGACGATAATGTAACAGCAGGGAGCCAAATAAATGTTTTCTTATTGATCAGGTTTTTACTTTGGTTGTTTTAAACTCTGATATTTGTTCAGCTGAGAGTCTGAAAACATTCAGCACAAGTGCAACATGTTTCATTTCTGCTTCACAACATGTTCGTGGTGTTTATTGCAACTCAGGTTTTCAACAATGAAGATGTTGATTCAACGTAGACACACATGAGGCCGCTAGTCTGCTCGTAGAGCGAAGCGTTGTCTATGGAAATAATTATAATGTTTTGGTTCTGGCAGATGAGAACCCAAAGAGACAGGCTAGTAGGGCTGAGTATTGGTACTCAGAACCTTTAAGATATCGACTGAAATAAATCGATACCAAGTAGTACGGAAACGTCTCACATCAACAATACCTGCAGTCGATCCTTTTAGCACTGAGTTACAAAATATGGTATTTGTATGGACTTGCTCACAGCCAATCAGACGCAAGCATTCTTGGATTTAATGCAACATGATTGGTCCACTGCCACAGCAGCTACGACCCGTCTGTGGTGGTGAAGTCGTGGTGAATCTGAGTTCAGCAGCCAAGATGCCACATAAACGCTCTAAAGTGTGTCTACAGGCCCGTTACTCTACACGCCTGTAGGGTTACATTACTAAATGTGTAGCAAATGAAGTACTCAGTTAGTATCAGGACTATTCTTTAAACGATACCTGAAGCTGAAGTTCAGTTTACTTAATGAATTCAGGCAGAGTTAAAACCAGGAGAGTCTTACAGGCAGGAAGGAATCCAAAGTCCAAAGACAGGCAGGCAGGCAAGCAAGCAAGGTGAGACCAGAACAAGCAGCGCTGTAGAGCTCAGCAGTTAAAACACAAGACAACCAGGCAGCGAGCAAGTGAGAATGGACTCGTCTATATACTGAGGGACTAATGAGCCAATGGGCTGCAGGTGAGCAGATGGGAGGTTAGATCAGGTGATGGGAAGTAGACTGCATGACGAGAGAGGATCTGACAGGAGAGTTAATGATGAGACAAAACAACTAGGAGTTAGTGTAACTGGTTACCGTATTAATAATAATAATAACTATTTAGTAAAGCACCTTTCACTGAATTCACTAAGTGCTTCACAGAATACAAAAAAAACATAAAACATACAAACATTAAAAACAAAGGCAATAAAAACATATAATCAACGAGGCAGAAGAAAGAAAACCAATTAAAACTAAATTAAAACATAAAAGACCAAAAACATATAAAAGCAAAAACAAACAGAGGAAATATACAAGAGAAACAAACACTAAATCAATTTAAGGTGAAAAACTGCAGATCATAACTAAAGCCCTCGGTGTTGGAGCCGATCACCTTTAGTTTCATCGTCATGGTGCAGTTGTTCTTATGACATCTTTCAAAAATTAAGCATTTTCAAATAATGAGAATTGGATGGTCAGATGGTAAACAAAGGGTGATTGTTATGGTTATGGAAAAATACTGGGACAAGCCGACAGAGCTCAAAGCAAACCTCCCCAGCAGTCATTCCCCTGCACACTGATCCTTAGACTGATCCCCAGAAATTAAATATAGACTTATGGGCTATATAACAAAAGAAAAGATTACACTATAAGAAAAAAGAAAGAGAACATTTGAAAGGGGGATCACGGTGGCTCGGTGGCTGGCAGTGTTAGCACTGTTACAGCAGGAAGCTCTTGGGTTGTGATACCCAGCTTTGGTCTTTCTATGTAGAGTTTGCATGTTCTCTCTGTGCTTGCATGGGTTTCCTCCGGCTGCTCCAGTTTCCTCCCATTGACAAATAAAACATGTTCTCCTCTCGTTGCCAAAGACTAAGTTGGTACCTGGCTGCTCACTGTTCCTGGCACTGAGGATGGTTAAAGACTGAAACTCACTGTATGACTGTGCGTGTGACAAATAAAGAACCTTTACCTTTGAAAGAAGTGACAAAAACACACGTACTTATTTAGGAGCCAATTGCAAACCCAACAGAGCCCATGTGATCAGACTGCAGTGATGAGAAGCGTCCAGCAGATGGCAGCAGAGCTCCAGTCAGGACAAAGACAGCGTGTGACTGTAATGTCTGATCTCTCATCTGGACCAGTTTATTCCAGTTTGAAGCTTCATGTTTAAAGAGAATAAAATATTTAAACCAAAGAAGTTCTGTTGTTGTTTAGGTCTGAATCATTGCATCTATAGAAATATTCAAGATTTCTTTTTCATTATTTCATATTTCCTCAAAATTAAGACACATTTGATTTATGACAAATTCTGATATTTCAGAACTTTCACTGAAATCCACAAACATTCACAAACATTTCATTGTAAAACTATTTAAACATGTTTAATTGAAATATTAGAAAAACAACAAGGCAGGTTTATTAAACTGATTTACAGAGACATTTAAAACACATTAAAAATATAATTAAAATATAAAATGACCAGTTGACAACAAAGACAGAAACATTCTTTATCAATCATCAATTATAACCAACATTTAAATATCAATAAACAAACACAAACATTATAGCAGTTCTTAATGAATCACATGACCTTTCTTAAGGCATTTCAATAATGACAAAAGACACTAATCACAGTAATGTAAATGTTTGCAGTATTGATCAGTAATCTGATTTACTGGGACACTCAAAGCACCGTGTGGAGGTTTGACCACTAGTTGTGCTGTCGAGCTTTGTTTTGATGAACTGAATTATGAATTATCTTTTATTAGTTGGTTTTATTTAATGGTATCTGTCAGTCAACCACGTCCATCCTAACTAACATTAACTACTATTGGATGGATTGTTTTGCCATTTTGTACATTCATGTTCCCCAGAGGATGAATCCTACTGACTTCAAGGGAAGAAGGAGACTGCTGGCTGCTGCACATGGATTAAAAAAAGTATGCAGCATATTTAGAAATATTTAAAATAGAAAGCATTGCTTCATTTAAATTGTCTTTACAAGTGTTTTAGGAGAAAATGTGTTAAACCCACATTAGGCTCATTTATTTGCAGATTTATGCATTTTATTTTATTACAAATCAATGTACCCCTTTTTAAAGATTTAACCGTGAGCCCTGTTCTAATGGTTTGTTCATGCCCCGCAGTGTACACACATGTATTTGAGATAACAACAACAGCACCAACAAGAAAATTATTTCCTCTCCTCTTGGCCTTGATCAAACCTTCTGTCCCTCTGCTCCTCTCCTGAATAAACAATAAGTACATTAGTGAACAAATGAATGAATGAATAAGTAATATATGTCATTTATATCAGTCACAGGGTCCAAAACAAGGTTCTAAACAAACTAACAACTCTTCATAATGAAGGAACATGTGACTCACTGACCAATGAGATGGTGATGTTTGGTAAGACGGACAAACGTTTTTGGAAACACTGGTTTAATATCTTTAAATATCTTAAAATTATCATTTAAATTAAACTAACAGCTTTAACATAAATGTAGTAGAGTGAAAAATGTCTCTCTTTACATAAAATAGAAATACTCAAGTAAAGTACAAGTAGTTTAAAATAGTGTTTAACTACAGACAGATCTATTTGTTTTCTTACCAATATGAGTTTCCACTTTAGAAGCAAGTCTACGATGACCCATTTTGAGGAGGATTTCTCGTGTGACCCGTAAAGCATCGCTGCTGTAGTGGTTGGTCATTAAGGAGGCAGTGTCTATAGTGTCTGTGTCCTCCAGTCTACTCATAGCCATAGGTCTGAACTCTGAGTCAGTGTAATGTGTGAGTTGAAATTGAAAAGATTTCAGGTCTTTCTTTTTGAGTTTATCCAGGATCTCCTTGATTATAGGAGCAGGGTTCTGCAAAACAGAAGGAATTAGAAAATAAACAAAGTGGACTAAACTGATCTTTATTCTTCTATAAAAACAGATGAAAACCACTCTAAAGTTTTACCGTCTCGTTCTGATTCCTCAGTGTTTCATCTTCCATTTGAAGGTCTGGACTCGCCATCTCAGGTTCTGGTGTGTTAGGCTAAACCTAACCCTCTAGGGACAATATCTGATCAAACCTTGTTGTTCAACACCTGTGTTAAGTGAACACAGGTGCCAGATTAGTGAAGTGATATCTGTAGTTTATAGCTGCTGTTAGTTGATCTAAGCCTACAGAGGTCCAATAAGTTCTGGTTCCTGTCATCAAAACTAGGAAAACACAAGAAAATGTTCCCTGAATGAGTAATAAAATAAAAATATCTGATCATTGAATAAGAATAAACAAAAAGAGACCAGCTCTGTGCTGTGGACACATTGGGATCTTCCAGTATAATAAAGAACAGGTTCAACATTGTTTTTAAAACAACAGTCAGGGTGCACATGTGGTCGATTGTAATGATTATAGCAATCATGACAATGATTACAGGAAAACCTCTTTCACTGTTCATACGGACTCCTAACTACTGCTTATTCAGTTTCATAGCTGATATATTTTGAATATTTAGTTCACATTACTCACATTTAGCTCATTGTTCTTACATTTGAGACAAACATCTAATTCTAAATATTCAATATAAATATAAATATTAAATATTAAATATAAATGTTAAATCTATTGATTTAATATTTAACATTTAGGTTTAGATGTATTTTCAGGGACTCAACTGTTTAAATATGACAACATGAAAACACAATCAATGATTGTTTTGTTTGATTCATAAAATGTCAGATAAATACTGAACATGCTTGTTGAGTGAAGTCATCCAGTTTACAGCCATAAATCACTCCAGAAGATAAAACTACCACATTTCATAAATGGCTTAAATAATTATTGATCAGTCTCAACATGAACTGACACTTTGTTTTTCACTAAAACGACTCGTACTAACACCACATTATGAGTTAAAACATGGCAGTTTTCATGGTTTGAAAGTAGGATATTGTGTAGAAACATACCTTCAGATCAGAAGCTGCATCATTAAAACAACTCACTTAACTTTCAGCTTTCAGCTCAGATGAAAACGACCACAGACACAGATCAGACTGACGGTCATACAGGACCGCTGCCTGAACACAAAAATGTTGTTGATGGCATATATTCTTATGGATATGTGCTATTTTTTCTTTTCCTTGGAAACGGACAGACTCGAAAAGCAGTTATTTTATTTTGTTTTCCATTGAACAAGCTGGAAGTGCACAAATATGCTGTAATAATGAATATCTGTTAACTTATTAATATTGTTTGTGATTAATCTGAAAATAGTTTTTATTAATTTCCACAGAATCACATGACAAGGCATAGATAGTAAATATAATAGCAACATTCATTCATTTAATGATCTATATATGTTATTCATTACAGCTTCAATGGTTTAAAACATTATAACATGTGTTTCTGAGTGATTACTAATCTATTGATCAGTTTATTGATCGATGATCAGCTGATATCAGGAAGTGAAGAGTTGGTTATTTTCCGAAGCTGTCCATCATCCTGCGGTTGGAGTCGGCCTGCTGCGCCTCCTGCTCCACTCGGGCCATCTGCAGCACCTCCCGCAGGAGGTGAAAGGTCAGGTCCAGAGAGATGGGAGGCTCCTCCGACCGCTTCTCCTCCTCCTCCTCCTGCTCCTCCGCCCGGGCCCGCAGGAGGTGCTGTGTGAGCTGCAGCAGCGCTGAGGAAGAGGAGGATGAAGAGGATGAGGAGGAAAGGAGCTCAGGAGCAGCAGAGGAGGAGGAGAAGGATCCACCTGGTCGGGGGAGGAGGAGGCGACTGGTGGGAGCAGAGCGAGGGAGGAAGGCAGCGAGGAGAGCCACGACCCACAATAACACATTCAGCTTCATCTCCACCACTGGACTGTCTGAGGAAGAGGAGGAGGAGGAGGACGACGAAGACGAAGAGGGTGGAGGAGGAGGAGGAGGAGGAGGAGGAGGAGAGGGAGGAGGAGGAGGAGGAGAGGGAGGAGGAGGAGGAGAAGAGGAGGAGGAGGGAGGAGGAGGATTTGTATATGAGAATCAGGAAATATTCATTAAAAGTTTTTCGTTATGCAGACGACTCGCTGCTGTACATTTCATTGCAGACACTGTGGTGGCATCAGCCATTATCTATGGGGGGGGGGTGGCATCAGCCATTATCTATGGGGGGGTGGGGGGGTCAGCTGGAGCAGCAGCCTCTCAGCTATGGACGAGAGGAGACTCGACAAACTCATAAAGAAGGTAATTTCTGTCCTGGTGGAGAATGATGGACAATGAGCAGAGCTCCTTCCTCCCTGCAGCTGCTCCCAGTACGACCAGCCCTGCTCCCAGTACGACCAGCGCTGCTCCCAGTACGACCAGCCCTGCTCCCAGTACGACCAGCCCTGCTCCCAGTACAACCAGCCCTGCTCCCAGTACGACCAGCACTGAGTACAGGGTTGGTCATACATTTAGGAAACTTGGCATAAACATATGAAATGTCACAGAGGAAAGAAATATAAGAAATAAAAGAAATATAAGACATATAAGACATATAGGACATATAGGGGGGGAATCCAGTCTACAGAAGGACAAAGAAGCTGTGCTGTATTAAGTCCTCGTGTAGCTCAGTCCATCGTCCTTGTTAGCCGACAGTTTGTGGAGCAGAGACTCAGAAGATGTTATTTTATATATTTTAATATAGATCAAAATAAAAAGAGTCTTACCTGCTCAGCTTTGTGTCTCAGTCAGTGTTCAGTCACACAGAAAGTCTGCAGCAGCTTCCTGCCTTTATACCACTGTGTGTGTGTGGGGGGGGGGGGGGGGGGGGGGGCTGTGTTTATACCACTGCTGGGGGGGGCTGTCTTTATGGGGGGGGGGGGGGGGGCTGTGTTTATACCACTGCTGGGGGGGGCTGTCTTTATGGGGGGGGGGGGGGGCTGTCACTGCTTTTATTGGACGATATTTTCTCACAGAAATAATCATAATAAATAATATTATTGTCATTATAACATAATAATACTGCTTCATTCTATGGAAGTTAAACACTGCTGAACGTTACTTTAAGATCTACTGTGTATTTACAGAGAAGCTTATTTATCATTATTATTATTATTATTAATTATTATTATTATTAATTATTATTATTATTATTATTATTATTATTATTATTATTTAAATCTTCAACATGTTTATTCTGCTGCACAAACAAACATTCAAATGTTTAAAATGTTTTTTCAGCTTCAGAATTCAAGCAGACAGCAGGTCACTTCCTGTCAGGTGAAGGTGGGCCATGATGAAGGTGATGATGAAGGTGATGATGAAGGTGATGATGAAGGTGATGATGTGACCTTTCTCAGCTCGGCTGTGGCCTTCATCGTCTGCCACAAAAACACAGAAGAAGAAAAGAAGCTTGTGACTGGACGACAGCGAGCTGTCAGCTCTGCTTCTTCTTCTCTGCTTCGCTGCTGAACAACAATCATATTTCATTTATTTTATTCTATTTCCAGACTGTTTATAACCCAGGTCATAAAGATCAGAGAGGAAGTGAAGAAGCTGCAGACTAACAGACACTGAGCCGATAGTTATTAATTATAATAACCTCAGTCTGGATCCTTTCTCTTTAGGAAAATGATAAACTATTATATCATAATAAGTTAAACCAACTGATCTATGATGATGGTGATGATGATGATGATGATGATGATGATGATGGTGATGATGATGATGATGATGGTGATGATGATGATGATGATGATGATGATGATGGTGATGATGATGATGATGATGATGATGATGCTCTAGTGTCTTTGCATCATAATCATACAGAAGCTTTTAAACAGCTTCCACTGACCACCGCTGTTATTATAATTAAATAATATTTAAATAACAGCGGAGTGAAACATAATATTCTGTTGCATCACTTTAATTTAAATGATGAAACTTGAATATTTTCTTCTTTTGTTCTGAAATATTTTAAACTGATTTAAATTCAGTTTGAAGTGAAAAAAACAAAAACAAAAAAACCCACAAAAACACAAAGAGTTGATTTTATTCTGAGCTGAAAAATGTCAACAGAGAATAAAAGGTCAGAAAGATGATGTCATCTCTATTTACTGTGTGTGTGTTACTGTGTGATCACTGGTGATGATGGTGATGAAGGTCTCAGGGCGGGGCTACGTTCCTTTACATTTTACCCAGAACTTCCTGAAATGAAACTCTGTGACATCAGAACAACCACCTGATGAGCTCTGAAGGCTTTGATTGGCTGCTGCTGCACATCTTCTGTTAGTTGTTGTTTTTCTTCTTTTAAACATTCTGCAGGTTTTATTTTTCTGTTTGTGGATTTGAACTAAAATAAGTTTGACTCCCTGATTTCAACCAGGTGGGGAGTTCTGGTCCTCTGAAATGAGGCCAACCAGGAAGTAACTTAAAACTGCATTCTATCAAAAGGCCACCAGGGGGCGACCGTTTTGGTGTCAAAAGGACTTTGGTCTCTATACAAGTCAATGGAGAATTCACCAACTTCTCACTTGATTTCTAACCTCAGTAAACGTTTTCAAAATGTGTTTATGGTCTCAATCGCTAGTTTAAAGCCTTCTTCAATGCAGTATGATGTTCATTTGGGACATTTTGGCCTCCCTGATTTTATATGTGACGATAAAGCAGGGTATGCATTAGGGCGTGGCTACGTGGTGATTGACAGGTTGATTGGTTCACAGGTTCAGGAGGGCGCCTCATGCTCCTCCTGATGCCCATATAAGTAGAATCCCTGTTTTTATTTTTCCCAGCATGCACCTGAAATGTTCACGATGGTGCTGCTCAGATCCGATACTATTGGCCTCCGAGCAGCAGTCCACAAACCAATGGGTGACGTCACGGATGTTACGTCCATTATATATACAGTCTATGGTTTTAACTAGAACACATTTTTATAGTAAAGTTTTCAGTCAGTAAAAAAAACCACAGAGATAATTAAAGATAGAATTTATATTTAATGACAAACACAGAGACAGCAAGCAGCGACATAATTTTCAGTTAGTGACATCATCAGACAGACTCAGTGACATCATCAGACAGACTCAGTGACATCATCAGACAGACTCAGTGACATCATCAAACACAGCTCAGGTTTATAAAAACAGGAAATGAAGCGTTCGCTGACGAGCTCAGCCAATCACAGCCTGGCGCCAGGTCACACGGGCATCTGCAGCTGGGAGTACTCGTCCTGCCCCTCCTTCTCCTCCAGGTGAGGCTCCGCATCATCAGCATCCAGCTGTGAATGCAGGGGTCAGAGGTCAGAGGTCACCCTGTCTGAATTTAATCAGTTTAAAGTTCTGGATTCATTTAACCAGAGCAGCTTGATTCAGGCTTTAAAGACACACTAACCCCCCACACCACCTACTAGCAGTAGTAGTAGTAGTAGTAGTAGTAGTATTAATAGTACCAGTAGTAGTAGTAGTACTACTAGTATTAGCAGTAGTAGTACTAGTAGTAGTAGTACTAGCATCAGTAATAGTAGTAGTATTAGCATCAGTAGTACTCACGCTGTGCAGTTCCCTCCTGGTGAACAGTCTGGGCAGCAGCAGCATCCTCACTGGGATTGTGAGCAGCAGCATGAATGGGAAAGCCAGCGCCGCCGACGTTGCCATGACAACCCACAGCAGAGACAGACAGGTGAGCTCCACCAGTGTGAACAGGTGCATCCTCAGAGTCCGCACCTGGGGGGGGGGGGGGGGGGGCAGGTGAGACATGGCAGACGTAGTGGTCAGGGTGATATTGGGGGGGGGGGTCACCTTGCGGACGTAGGTGTGGTCAGGGTGATATTTGGGGGGGGGGGGGTTACCTTGCGGACGTAGTTGTGGTCAGGGTGATATTTGGGGGGCATCAGCAGCAGGACGAGGCGCTCCGTCAGCTGGATCCCGTTCAGTGACATCACTCCCATGTAGAGGAAGATCCCAAAAAGCACAGCGAGAGGGATCTGACGCAGGACGTCTCCGATCACCATGGACAGACCTGAGGACAGACAGGTGAGACAGGTGAGACAGGTGAGACACTGACAGGTGAGACAGGTGTCTAGGCTACTAGTAGTACTCAGTCCTACCCACTAACACAGCTACCAGGAAGCCTGTGACTCTCTGCTCTTTAACTTCTTGGATACGAGGCTTGTCTCCGGGGGCGACGGCCTTGCTCATCACGGTAAGCGCGTTGGTGTGAGTGACGGAGCGCACCGTTGCCGCGGATAACCATGGCAACCCAAACAGCGCCGAGACTCCGCCCACCACCACGATGATGAGGAGGTCCAGGTGAAAACCCGTCCCCTTCATCAGCATCCGCTCCTTCTTACTGACGATCAGCCTGAGGACAAATACACACTCTGTAGTACAAGTACACACTCTGTAGTACAAATACACACTCTGTAGTACAAGTACACAGTCTGTAGTACAAATACACACTCTGTAGTACAAGTACACACTCTGTAGTACAAGTACACAGTCTGTAGTACAAATACACACTCTGTAGTTCAAGTACACACTCTGTAGTACAAATACACACTCTGTAGTACAAGTACACACTCTGTAGTACAAATACACACTGCGTAGTACAAATACACACTGTAGTAATGATTAATTATGATTATTGATTATGATGATGCTTATTAATGATTAATTGGAGCAGTACGCAGTGATCTGGGACTCCATGAAGATGAGGATGAAGACGAGGATGGCCGGCAGGAAGCTCGCCGCCATCATCCAAACAGGAAACTGTCCGTCTGAGCCGAGCGGAGAAATGAACCAATCACGTTTCTCCGGAGTGGACACGGAGAAGCCGGTGGGCACGCTCAGTTTCTGTCAGCCAATAGGAAGAGAGAGGGTCATTTAAACTTCAGAAGCAGCAGCTGTGATTGGTGCAGCAGGCTGAGGGGGCGGAGCCTAACCTGCGTGTGTGTGTCCTTCACGCTGTTGTTCACCAGCACCATGATCAGGATCGCTATGGGAACGCCAAAATCCCCGATGATCCGCCGCAGCTGAAACACACAGAACACCGTTATTGATCACTGATCACCGGTTATTGATCAGTGTTTTGTGTTTTACATAAAAAAAGATTTTTACCACTTTACCCCGATCTATTCCGGTACTGTACCTGTGTGTACATGTGTATAGTAGTTGTAGTATTTGCAGTACTTGTAGTATTTGTAGTGTTTGTAGTATTTGTAGTATTTGTAGTATATAATAAGGGGCAGCTGTGGATCAGCAGGTAGAGCGGTCGTCCTCCAATTGGAAGATTGGCGGTTCGATTCCCGGCTCCTCCAGTCTACGTGTCGATATGTCCTTGGGCAAGACACTTAACCCCAAATTGCTCCCATTGCTATGCCAACGGTGTATGAATGAGAATGAATGGTTAACTTCCCCCTGATGAGCAGGTTGGCACCCTGTGCAGTAGCTCCTGCCATCAGTGGGTGAATGAGATGTAGTGTAAAGCGCTTTGAGTGGTCGTAAAGACTAGAAAGGCGCTATATAAGTACAGTCCATCTATAAGTATTTGTAGTATTTGCAGTACTGACCCTGCCGGGGAAGAAGGAGCTGTTCTTAAACTTGCGCAGGTAGAAAGCGATGAGGAACGTTCCCGCCATCAAAACCAGAGACAGCAGCGCTGTGTTCGGCTCTCCAACTACTTTCCCAGAGTTCCTGGCGGCTGCGGTGTAGTTACACAGAGACGGAGCCGCTGTGCTGTTCCTAGAACAGTTCTGGAGAGGATGCTCCTGGAAGATCTGCACAATACACACATTAATATTACAATCAATATTTATAAACAGAGCTGCAGCTGTTCATACGATAATTTCCAGCACTGTGAGTTTCTCTGACAGCGTTCATTGAGCCTAAAACATTGAGATGTAACGTTCAGGGACTCTAAACAGACACTTCCTGTGACCTCTGACCTCACCTTGATCAGTTTGGCGAAGGTCTCGTAGATGAAGATGAGGGAGATGAGGAAGGAGAAGATCTCCTGGGTGAAGCGGGAGACGAAGCGGACCAGGATGCTCCCCTCGAAGGCCACGGTGAGCAGAACTATGAGCACCAGCCAGAACCCGATCCAGACCCGACCCGTCAGGTACTCGATGCTGTTGTCTTTACAGAACTACACAGAGAGGTCAAAGGTCATTAACCCTCAGAGACAAATGTCCACTCAGCTGTGTGTGTGTGTCAGGTGGGGAGTTCTGGTCCTTTGCAATGATGCCAACATGGAAGTAACTTAAAGCTGCATTCTATCAAAAGGCCACCAGGGGGCGACCGTTTTGGTGTCAAAAGGACTTCCGTCTCTATACAAGTCAATGGAGAATTCACCAACTTCTCACTTGATTTCTAACCTCAGTAAACGTTTTCAAAATGTGTTTATGGTCTCAATCGCTAGTTTAAAGCCTTCTTCAATGCAGTATGATGTTCATTTGGGACATTTTGGCCTCCCTGATATTATATGTGACGATAAAGCAGGGTATGCATTAGGGCGTGGCTACGTGGTGATTGACAGGTTGATTGGTTCACAGGTTCAGGAGGGCGCCTCATGCTCCTCCTGATGCCCATATAAGTAGAATCCATGTTTTTATTTTTCCCAGCATGCACCTGAAATGTTCAAGATGGCGCTGCTCAGATCCGATACTATTGGCCTCCGAGCAGCAGTCCACAAATCAATGGGTGACGTCACGGATGTTACGTCCATTTCTTATATACAGTCTATGGTGTGTGTGTGTGTGTGTGTGAGCTCACAGTGTAAAAAGCCTCTTCGAACACCAGCAGCGGTCCAGAGAAGCCGATGACCAGCAGCGGCTGAGCTCCCAGCACGCTGAACACGACGCCCTGCATCGCCGTGGCAACGATCAGCTCAGACACACCAATCAGACCCTCCGTTTTCTCCCCTGAGACGCAGCACAGACACGACATCACAGCCCAAACCTCCTTCCACTTACTTAGTTTGTAGTAATATTGTGTATTCTGGTTATTTATTTTATTTTAATTCTGCTGCGTAATCATATTTATTTGCATTTTACATATTTATAAATGATTTATTTTATTTTGCAATTTCATGTATTATATGTTTCATTTTTTACCTCTGATTCCAATTTTATAACTGTTGGGAAACACTTTGCTCTGTTGTGGAGTAATTTATGATATACTATACAATATGACATATATGATACGATATATGATCAATATGATATGATGAATAATGCGTCATATCATTTACTTCATCCTGTGATTTATTAAAATGATTTGAGGATCATCCAGACAACGATTCATGTGAGACTTTCCACCCTCCTGTCCTCGAGTCAAGGAAGGAAGGGAGGATGGAAGGAAGGTAGGAAAGAAGGAAGGAAGGAGGGAAGGAAGGAAGCTAGGAAAGGAGGAAAGGAAAGAAGTAAGGGAGGAAGGATGGAGGAAAGAAGGAAGGAAGGAAGGTAGGAGGGAGGGAGCAAAGAAGGAAGCAAGGAAGGTAGGAGGGAGGGATGGAGAAAGAAAAAAGAGGAAGGGAGGAAGGTAGGAAAGAAGGACAGAGGAACGATGGAAGGGAGGAAGGTAGGAAAGAAGGACAGAGGAACGATGGAAGGGAGCAAGGTAGGAAAGAAAGAAAGGAGGGAGGGAGGAAAGAAGGAAGGAAGGGAGGAAGGAAAGGAAGGAAGGAAAGAAAGAGAGAAGGAGGGAGGAAGGACAGACGGAAGGAAGGAAGGAAAGAAGGAACAGTCAAAACAGATAGGGTCAATTTGACCCGGGAGGACGACACAAAGGTTAAAGGTTAAAGGTCAGGACTTACCCAGGAGTCCACCAAATGTGATGGCAGGCGACAGTGCAGCGAAGTAGATGAAGATGATGGCGGCCATGCACTGAGGGTTGAGAGCGTCTCGTATGTCGCTGAGGTACTGAGGGTAACGCCGCGTCACGTCTTTAATCAACCCTCCAAACAGACGACCCGAACGCTTCAGAGGCTCGTCGCCGGTTTTGGAGGGAACGAAAGAATCTGAAAGAGAAGAAACATCAGGTGTCTTTAATGTGACGGAGGAGAGATCTACTGATATGCTGATGACTTCATCATTTACCTGGTAAAGACAACAGACTTCAGCTGCCTCTTTCAGTCCCTATTCTACCTTTATTTGGACTTTACACTGTTTGTGATTCATTCTGAAGTCTGCTGGACATTTGCTGAAGAGAACAGACTCAAGGACAAGTTGAATCAAACCTTAACTTCACCAGCGAGTGTAGAGGCAGATATGTATATGTATATATCGACTCTGTTTTTTTTGCGTCTCCATCAGGGATAGTACCTGGTACCTGCTGCTGCTCCATCAGGGATAGTACCTGGTACCTGCTGCTCCATCAGGGATAGTACCTGGTACCTGCTGCTCCATCAGGGATAGTACCTGGTACCTGCTGCTCCTCCATCAGGGATAGTACCTGGTACCTGCTGCTCCTCCATCAGGGATAGTACCTGGTACCTGCTGCTCCATCAGGGATAGTACCTGGTACCTGCTGCTCCATCAGGGATAGTACCTGGTACCTGCTGCTCCATCAGGGATAGTACCTGGTACCTGCTGCTCCTCCATCAGGGATAGTCCCTGGTACCTGCTGCTCCTCCATCAGGGATAGTACCTGGTACCTGCTGCTCCTCCATCAGGGATAGTACCTGGTACCTGCTGCTCCTCCATCAGGGATAGTACCTGGTACCTGCTGCTCCATCAGGGATAGTACCTGGTACCTGCTGCTCCATCAGGGATAGTACCTGGTACCTGCTGCTCCTCCATCAGTGATAGTACCTGGTACCTGCTGCTCCTCCATCAGGGATAGTACCTGGTACCTGCTGCTCCATCAGGGATAGTACCTGGTACCTGCTGCTCCATCAGGGATAGTACCTGGTACCTGCTGCTCCTCCATCAGGGATAGTACCTGGTACCTGCTGCTCCATCAGGGATAGTACCTGGTACCTGCTGCTCCATCAGGGATAGTACCTGGTACCTGCTGCTCCTCCATCAGGGATAGTACCTGGTACCTGCTGCTCCTCCATCAGTGATAGTACCTGGTACCTGCTCCTCCATCAGGGATAGTACCTGGTACCTGCTGCTCCTCCATCAGGGATAGTACCTGGTACCTGCTGCTCCTCCATCAGGGATAGTACCTGGTACCTGCTGCTCCTCCATCAGTGATAGTACCTGGTACCTGCTGCTCCATCAGGGATAGTACCTGGTACCTGCTGCTTTTTTAGTATCTGTTCTGCTGAGGTTCCAAGCGAGCCGAGCCAATACTAAATGTGACGTCATCAGACTGTCGGCCACTGATTGGTCAGAGACTCACTGGAAGAGTCATGAGCCGTCCCACACAAGAATCAAACCCAGCATTTTTAAATACCAACAACAGCGTTACAGCGATTCGTTTCTCTTCTCTTGCTTTGTGTGAGACAGAAAGCCTCATACAGCAGCAAGTACACCATCACCTCCATGTCCTCCATTGGTTATGTGTTTGTGTCGCGTAGAAAACAAAGTCACAGCACTTTAATGCAGCGTTGCTATGACGACCCTGCTCACGTTGAGTAGGTACTTTTTTGTAATGGAAAAGGTCTGTCCTGGAACCGTGTCGAGCTGAGGCGAGGCGAGTAGTGCTGGAACTGTGTAGTGGAAAAGCTCCATAAAAGAGACGAAAGGCCAACAGTTGAACCAGTTGGGGATGTCGCAACAAGCCTTTTTAAGGATTGTTTTTACCATATCGATATCCCCAAAGGAGATCAGGAAGCCAACACTTAGAAGAAAGTTGTTTCCAGTAAATCGGATCTTGGCTGAACCCGTCGGGTCAGGTTGACCAGACACTAAACAAATAACGCCCACATGCAACACAGTGGTATAAAGAGTTTGAATGTACAGGGTTTGAGAGGCTGTTCTACTGTTGTCACCGGTTCATTGGTGTCTGTTGTGTTTGCTGCATCTTCAGTAAAGTCCCAGTTGGCTGTTGATGGCTTCTGTTCTCAGTCTCTTATTTTTAGGGTGACTGAAGTTAAGTAATCAAGTAATTATCTTACAGGAGCATGAAACCTACAGACACTGTGATAATAGATCCATAACTCGTTGTACTTACTTGAGCATTACTGTATTTTTAAGGATAATTAGAGGAAATAAAGAAGCATCCTCAGTCTATAAAGCTGCTGCCAGATAAACTAGGACCAGGATAAACCAGCCGGGGATTCGCTGACAAACGTACTGATGACATAAGGGTGAGTGAACCCACCTTCCTCCTGCTCTCTCTGGGCCGTTTTCTCCTGCAGCTTGCCGCTCTGCTCCTCCTCCCTCTTTCTTAGCATTTCTCGTTGGAAGCGAGCGACCGAGTGAAGCAGCTCGTCCCCACCGACCTCGGAGGGAGGGAGGACGATGCTGCAGTCCAGGAACCGGTTGATGGCCGTCAGCAGGTCCTGGCGGTCGTCGGCTTGGTACGCCGCCTCGTGGAAGTTCTGACGAGACAGATGGACGTGATTCATGAAGTTAGCAGAACAGAGCAGAGAGGTCAAGAAGCTGTAAGAGTGACTGACTTCCCTGAGAAGTTTAGGTTCTATAAAACCTGAATTCATTAACCTTCCTGTCGTCCTCCCGGGTCTAATTGATCCCGTCTGTTTTGACTGTTCCATCTTTCCTTCCTTCCTCCCTTCCTTCCTTCTTCCTCCCTCCCTTCCTTCCTTCCTTCCTTCCTTCCTTCCTTCCTTCCTTCCTTCCTTCCTCCCTTCCTTCCTTCCTTCCTTCCTTCCTACCTTCCTTCCTTGACTTGAGGACACCAGCAGGGTTAAATCAAATACATCCAAATACAAATGAAATGAAACACAAAACAATGCTGTGGTTCACCTTGTCTGACATCAGTGTGGAGATGGAGCGTCCGATCTGGTGGTAGTCCATGTTGGCGGTGGGCGGACCCAGCAGGAGGAAGAGGAACCTCACAGGGATGGGAACCTCCAGAACCGACTCCAGCAGAACCGCCTCCTGCAGCCGCACAAACGCCATGGAGGGCTGATCCAGGAACCCAACACTGCCTGCAGACACAACACAGGGAATACTGAACACACTGAACCTGGAGACCATGAGAGGGGAAAATAACCCACTAAACTGTGTGTGTGTGTGTGTGTGTGTGTGTGTGTGTGTGTGTGTGTGTGTGAGGCGTACCTACGAGGACCACGGTGGCCTCGGCTCTTTCTGGGATCTTCTCCATCAGCTTGACTTCGTGTTTGGACCTGGACTGACAAGGGGGCGGAGCTTCTTTCTGGAAACACACACACAAAAAAAACGTGTGTGGACATCTTGAGCCTAAACTGGGATGACCTACGTTTTGGGGACCTGTGTGTGAGTCCCCACAATGTGACTGTGTGAACATATTTAAGTAAGTCAGGTTAACATGCAGGAGCTCTGAGCTTCACCTCCAACAGTGCTGATCTGAGTCAGACTTTCAGCCTCTGCATCATGAACACAGAAAGCTGTCTGTCTGCTTACCTTACTCTTCTCGCCATTAGACTCTTTGTGATTGGTCAGAGGAATGGAAGGCTCTGATTGGCCGTTGTGTCTGTCCATCTGGGCGGCCATGTTGGCTGCAGAGATGTTCTTGTTGAACAGATTGTGGTCCTTCTCATCACTGGGATGACTGACAACACAAAACAATCCTGTTCACATCACGCTCACATTTTTAACAGTGTTAATGTAAAAAATCATCTTTGTTCGTCTCCATAACGACAGCATCTCTGATGACATCTAACTGCACCAGCAGGTGGAGTAACACCTGAGGAGCGTCTACAGGAGGACAGGAAGTATCTGAACCTGTGTGGCAGCAGCAGAGCTCTCAGGACGTTGGCTCGATCTTCAGCTTTGATCTGATCTGAGATCACCATCTGCTCCACCACCTGCTGAGCGATACCAGGCAGAGTCTGCTGCTTCAGGTCCAGGAGCACCGCCCCTAAGACACAACGCCATGACATCACCACACTGACATCACCACACTGACATCATCACACTGACATCATCACACTGACATCACCACACTGACATCACCACACTGACATCACCACACTGACATCATCACACTGACATCACCACACTGACATGACATCACCACACTGACATCACCACACTGACATGACATCACCACACTGACATCACCACACTGACATGACATCACCACACTGACATGACATCACCACACTGACATCACCACACTGACATCACCACACTGACATCATCACACTGACATCACCACACTGACATGACATCACCACACTGACATCACAACACTGACATCATCACACTGACATCATCACACTGACATCACCACACTGACATCACCACACTGACATCACCACAATGACATCACCACACTGACACCATCACACTGACATCACCACACTGACATCATCACACTGACATCACCACACTGACATCATCACACTGACATCACCAGACTGAAATCACCACAATGACATCATCACACTGATGAGGAATCAACCATCATTATTTACAGAGTCATTTTTAAATGAAAGTTAATTAAAGGGACTTAAAGTTTAAAGAAGTGTAATAGTCAGTGCTGCCACTGGGGGCAGCAGAGAGACTCCTCACCGTGGGAGATGGTTCTTCGGAGCTCCAGCAGAGAGCGGAAGGACAGGGAGGCGATGTGAGGCCTTCCCCAGCGCTCCGTCTCCTCCTCCACCTCCTCCTCAAACTTAATCCATCGAGCCGTCTCCCTCCACTGCAACTCCTGGTTCCTGTCAATCACCAGCTCGTTCAGCTCCACGAACACCTTGACACACACACACACACACACACACACACACACACGCACACACACACGCACATAACTAGAATAATTCATCAGAAATAATAAAACTGACCCGAATTACATCAAGATGAATCTGATAATAGTGAAATGTCATAAAACTGAAATCATTTCCAGGTTTAACGTCATCAACTCAAACTAAACTAGTTTTCAGGTTAAATCAACACTTTATTGTTTCATGTTCCAGGTGAAGCTCAGAGACCAGATCAGACCAGAGCCGGTACTGTGAGCGCTCAGGTCAACTAAGATGTCGGACTCAATGACATTCAGACCTGATGCAGTGAAACACTCACATGGACCTTCAACACCTCAGAGTGGTTAAAAAGCTCAGCTGCCTCAGAACCTGCTGCTGAACTTCTGTAGAAGCACCACTGAGATCATCCTCACAACCTGTGTAACTGTGTGGTACCGGCTGCACCGTGGTACCAACTGCACCGTGTGGTACTGGCTGCACCGTCTGGTACCAGCTGCACCGTGTGGTACCAGCAGCACCATGAGGTACCGGCTGCACCGTGGTACCAGCTGCACCGTCTAGTACCAGCTGCACCATGTGGTACCAGCAGCACCATGAGGTACCGGCTGCACCGTGTGGTACCAGCAGCACCATGAGGTACTGGCTGCACCGTGCGGTACCGGCTGCACTGTGAGGTACCGGCTGCAGCCCCCATCTCTCCTTACACTCCTCCTCTCTCTCCTTCTCCTTCTTTTTAACTGAATGCAGAGACGCCTTCGTTTCTTTATACATCGTATAATAACAATAAAGATTATTCTAGTCTAAAATGAACGATGACTAATTAGTTAAACCAGAACATGACAAATATAAAACACAACTTCAGTTAACCAAACCGAGAAAAGCCAGACTGAACCAAACAAGAACCAAATCAGAACCAGACCAGAACCAGACTGAACCAGACCAGAACCAGAACCAGGATAAATCAGACTGTACCTTCCTCTGTCGACACTTCAGGTCCAAACCGACCATCCTGAAGACAAGAACTAACTGAAGCAAGAGAGACACTGGACTCTGAGTTTACCTCCCTCCACCTGTCTGTCTCTACCTGTCTGTCTGTCTCTACCTGTCTGTCTCTACCTGTCTGTCTGTCTCTACCTGTCTGTCTCTACCTGTCTGTCTGTCTCTCTCTCATTAACAAAACACCTGGATTAACCTGCACAGAGTCCCGGCTCGTCTTTTGTCCCCCCCCCCCCTCTCTCCCCCCACCCCCCTCTCTCTCCCCCCCCCCCACTCAGCCCAACCTCTGACCTCGTGAGGCGTGCGGTCTGGCTGCAGGTGTTGGAGGTGCTGCTGCTGGCTGCTCAGAGCTTCTCTCTGATCTTTGGTGAGGTGGACGCTCGGCCCTCTGGAGCTGCGTCTGACCAGGTGGCGCCGGACAGCCGGGACGTCGTCCAATCGGTGGCCTGCAGGGTGGCGGGGCCAGAACACAGAGGTCAGAGGTTAAAACCTGTGTTCTTTACTTCTTCGTCCTTTTGTTCTCAAACACACACACACACACACACACACACACACACACACACACACACACACACACACACACACACACACACACACACTTCATTCATTTCCTGAGTGACTCTTTTAACCTGAACAGGTCTTAGAATATAAACAGATGCTGCTTTGGTTTCAACCCTTCACATTCATACTGGTGAAAGAGTTTAATATGAAATTGAATCAGTTAAGTGAATCTTAAAGTTACAGTCTGAATGGGGAATATACATCCTCAAACCACACAGAAATCATCTTATATTGACATCACCTGTTATTAATTTACACATTATGGCGCCATCTAGTGGTTAAACCAGAACACATCAATCCAGTCAAGAGAACAAACTAATCAATTTCCAATAAATGGCTTCAAAGATCAATACAACCAGTTAAGAGTGAGTCAGTTATAATAAGTGTTGGTAAGATGATGAATCCATAAATCAGTTAAACTAGTTTTAAAAGCAGCATCAGGTTTGTTAAAATGTACATTTAGTATTTTTGTTGGTTTTATGGGAGATAAATTCAGACTGAACTCAGCGGCTCCGCAGCAAGACATCATGGATGTCCGTAGCAGCAAGACATCATGGACGTCCGAGTTACGCCCAGTTCAATATAATCAATATATTAAAAAAAGATCAATGAGAGAAAACTGGATCAATGTGGAATTAAGGTTTTATTGTTTTAATAATTGTTTTATAAATGGATGAATTCAGAAAAAGACCTTAAACAGATATTAAAAACTAGAGCAACGTGGGTCAGTGACTAATAAGTGTTGGTAAGATGATGAATTCATAAATCAGTTAAACTAGATTTAAAAGCAGCATCAGGTTTGTTAAAATGTACATTTAGTATTTTTGTTGAATTTATATCATTTGAAATGACATTTGCACCATTTTTTACCAAAAGTAAGACTGAATGCTCCTGAAAATGTCAAATGGTGTAACCACAAAAGAATGATAAATATTACATATGTTATCACCTACGGTGTATTTAAGTGGACTTATACTAATAATGACTTCATTTAAAACATGTAAATGTTTCCTGATCTCCATGGTAACCCAGAGTAAATGTAATATGTAGAACAATTGTATTCCATTAGCTTTATTTAATATAAAAGTTATAATGTAAGATCATGCCAAACTAGTTGATATGGTGTTTTATTGACAATTTACTGTTTTTAAGCAAGTTGAATTATTTGGTGCAAAGTTTTTATGGTTACACCACTTAGACATTTTTGCAGAAATTTGATGCTGGGTCCACAAAAAAAGAATGTGTGAAGTTATTCATACGTTTATTTTCACATTTTAACCCTTTAAATTTAAACTAAACCTCATGAACACTAACAAACATCACTGACCGGTAAACTGAATTCAGCTCTTTACTCAGTTAGTTTCCTGTTTCAGCTTCACATGCTTCCTCATTTATTAAAAACCTTTAAGACAGATGATGATGATGATGATGAGTCTGTCCTGACTTTGCTTTGTATTCTTATAATGTGGGAAATACAAGTACACACACACACACACACACACACACACACACACACACACACACACACACACACACACACACAGTGGGAACAGTCTAACAGTGTTTCAGGCTTGGTTGAATCTCTTTAAGCTGAAATGATCCAATCAGCTGAAAGCCTCTCGGGTGCGTTCAGGTGCTTTCAGGCTGCAGGTGAGCAGAGTTTCAGGTTGCTGCTAATAGAAAAAACTAAATGAGATTTTCTGTGAAACTTTTTCGCTTCATTTATTCTTTTCTTCTTTTCTTCTTTTCCAGGAAACAATCAGCACTAACAGGCAGCTGAGTGGCGCCCCCTAGCGGCACCGTCATGAAGTTCATCTAATCAATCACATCAATATAAATGACTTTATTTCAGAGATGTGAAGAAGCTGCAGGTTTCACATCTGTCTCATTTCTCTGTTAATTATCTCATCATTTAATCAATCAAACTGTATTTAAATGCTTTATGACAAACACAGCATGATAAATATGAATGTAGACTAATGAACACCACAATAATTAAAAGTAAAAGAGTTCAAAAGTACAAGACAATTAAAAGATAAATAAGTTACTACTAATAATAATAATGGTAAACACAAAATAAATTATTACAAATATTATTATTATGAAAGCAGTAGAATGTTAAAATAAGTGATAATAATAATAATAATAATAATAATAATAATAATAAATGTAGCATATAATCATAAAACCATAAATTATAAACTATATAATTACAAGTTGTTTGGTCCAAAATGACGACGACAGTTCAGAAGTCAAAGATCACAGAAACCTGAACGTTCATCTGATGAGTTATTAGTAGAAACATGATGTTATGATATAATGATATAATGATACTCACTGAGCTCAGATCAGCCTGCAGACTGTGAAACAAGCAGAGACTGAACCATACACACACACACACACACACACACACACACACACACACACACACACACACAGACACACACACACACACACACACACACACACACACACACTCACACACACACACACACACTGACACAAACACACACAACCACACACACACACACACACACACACACACACACAGGAACAATAGAGAATGAGCAGTGGGATGTGTGTGTAGGATGAAACATTGTGTTCAGGTCAGCTTCAGGTCACATGATCAACATCAGAAAACTCTTCACTTTGTTCTGAAAACATGAGCAAGTGCATTCTGGGAGATTGTAATCATCATCATCATCATCATCATCATCATCATCACCACCATCATCACCACCATCATCACCATCATCATCATCACCACCACCACCACCATCATCATCATCATCATCATCATCATCACCATCATCATCATCATCAACATCATCACCTTCATCATCATCACCACCATCATCATCATCATCATCACCATCACTGATGATCTGTGTATGATGAGCGTGCACAATAGTGCATGTGAGCGTGCATGATAGTGCATGTGAGTATGAATAATAGTGCATGTGAGTGTGCATGATAGTGCATGTGAGTATGAATGATAGTGCGTGTGAGTATGAATGATAGTGCATGTGAGTATGAATGATAGCGCATGTGAGCGTGCATGATAGTGCATGTAAGTATGAATGATAGTGCATGTGAGTGTGCATGATAGTGCATGTGAGTATGAATGATAGTGCGTGTGAGTATGAATGATAGTGCATGTGAGTATGAATGATAGTGCATGTGAGCGAGCATGATAGTGCATGTAAGTATGAATGATAGTGCATGTGAGTGTGCATGATAGTGCATGTGAGTATGAATGATAGTGCATGTAAGTATGATTGATAGTGCATGTGAGTGTGCATGTGAGTATGAATGATAGTGCGTGTGAGTATGAATGATAGTGCGTGTGAGTATGAATGATAGTGCATGTGAGTGAGCATGATAGTGCATGTAAGTATGAATGATAGTGCATGTGAGTGTGCATGATAGTGCATGTGAGTCCCTCTGGGTTCTCCTCCATCCATATTCAACATGGTGGCCAGCAAACAGAAACAGTTTGTAACAGAATATTGATCCGTAACTGATCTGAGTTTCAGGAGCTGCTTTAAGGTCTGAGACGCTGCTGCTTGTGTGACATCTAGTGGCTGAATGTTGTTATTACAACTTTAATGTAAAGTGTAAATTTGGACTTATATAATATATATTAAATGAGTAAAAGTATATAAAAAGATACATTTAAAGCATAAAGTTAAATGTAAAATGTGACTTGTAAATGTAAAGTGTGTATTTCCATATAAAGTGTGTATTTCTATATAAAGTGTATTTCTATATAAAGTGTGTATTTCTATGTAAAGTGTGTATTTTGTGTAGTATTACTGACTCTTGATGCCGTCCAGGTCGATAGACGCCAGCATTTCAGCCTCGTCGTCAACGGCGACGCTCTTCATGATGCAACCAGGCGACAGGCCGTTGTGATTGGTCGATCTGGGTGGGTCACTGTGAGGGGGAGGAGTCACACACACCTTAACATTACTTCTCCTGTCAGTGCGTGTCTGTGTGTGTTAGTATGTGTGTCTATGTGTGTGTGTGTCAGTGTGTGTGTGTGTGTCCCGGGTGGGCATGACTGTGACCCACCTGGTGGGCGTGGCTGTGACTCACCTGGTGGGTGTGGCAGTGCGTCCCTCCTCTCCGTCAGTATGACTGTAGGACTCTTCATCACCCTCCTCTTCCTCTCGGTCTTCTCTGATGGTGGTGTTGGGAGCAGAGCCTCGCCTCCCTTCGCCGCTCCTCTTCCTCCTGCTGTCAGCAGCAGGTTTGGACAGAGGATGGTGGACGTGCAGAGACAGGTGACGATGTTCTGCAGAGAGTAATAACTTCCTGTTAATATTAAAATCAATATGACATCAGAGGAGCTGCTGGTTCCGACTCACCTTCAAAGTCCTGCTCATTGTAGACTCGGAGCTTCTCTGGCGGGCTGCAGGCTGCAGGACGAAGAATCTGCTGGAAACACGGGACATCAAACGCCTTGTTCAGGTCTTCCTCCTCCTCATCTTCATCACTATGGCAACGTGGAGGAGGCGGAGTCTGAGAGAGGAGAGTCAAATCAGAGTGCAGCTCACACCTGAACCTTTAAACTACAGCTGTGTGTGTGTGTGTGTGTGATTTTTGATATTTAATGATTTAAAGACCGTGTAAAGTGAATTCAGAATTTCCTCCTAAACACATTAAATAGGTCATAAATGTATTTCTAAAAAAGGTGTAAAAAGCATTTCAACCATTTAGATTTGAATTGTGGAGCTAGGCTTAGCATAAACCCACCCCTGCTGCTGTAGGTATAAATACACACTACTACTACTATAGTCTATAGTTAGCCAGTTAGCTGAGTTAGCTGCCGAGTTAGCCGCCGAGTTAGCCGCCGAGTTAGCCGCTGAGCTAGCAGCTGAGTTAGCAGAAGAAAGCTCTCAGACCTAGTGTCCATGTTTCTGGTAGAGGTGGTGACTTTGATTGACAGGTGACACTTGGTAGGGGGCGGGGCTTCAGCGGACTCGGGGGGCACTCCCACAGCGTTTGGGAGCAGAGAAATAGGCAGACTTTTACATAACTTTGAAGCCTAATTTCACATATTTGGCGATTTTTTTAATCATTAAAATTTTGCGGGGTGGTTAACAACACACTTTTCTGTGGTATGTCAAACTACATATTATTATTTCAGGATGAAATAATGACAGGATTAAGTAAAAGCACAACCAGCTTCATTTGTTATTGAAATCAAATTTATGGGGTGAAATTCGACTCTTATTTTGAAAGAGCAAGAGGTGGTCACATGACTGCGTGTCCTCAGGTGACCGTGGCGATGCAGCCATCCTGTGACATCACCACCCTCTGTCACCATGGTAACAGCATCACCTAACAGACGATGTTAATATGAGAAGATTCAGACTCACTGCAGGGACAGCAGCAGCGTCTCCATGGTAGCGGCTCATAGCTCCTCCAGGGGTCAGAGGTCAGAGGATGTTCAGCAGCAGAGCCTGGACAGAGATATGCTGCAGGTCAAAGGTCAACAACAGCAAAAACATCATCACCTAAAAGACAACAACTCATTTACAAACAGGAAGGTGTCCATGAATGATGGGAGGTCAAAGGTCACACAGAGGAAACAACTGAGTCAGCAGCTGAGTCAGCAGCTGAGTCAGGTTTCACTGAGAGAGACGAGTTATTTATAGAAACATCAGTGAGTCAGCAGCAGCATGCATTTATGTATTCAACATATAACTAACCTACACATAACTAACCAGTATATAACTAACCTACACATAACTAACCAGCATATAACTAACTAACACATAACCATCCATCCATCTTCTACCGATTATCCGGGGTCAGGTCGCGGGGGCAGCAGCCTAAGCAGGGAAACCCAAACTTCCCTCTCCCCAGCCACTTCGTCCAGCTCTTCTCGGGGGATCCCGAGGCGTTCCCAGGCCAGCCGAGGGACATAGTCTCTCCAGCGTGTCCTGGGTTTCTTACCGGTGGGATGTGCCCTGAACACATCACCAGGGAGGCGTCCGGGAGGCATCCTAACTAAATGCCTGAGCCACCTCATCTGGCTCCTCTCAACGCGGAGGAGCAGCGGGTCTACTCCGAGCTCTTCACCCTATCTCTAAGGGAGAGCCCAGCCACCCTACAGAGGAAGCTCATTTTGGCCGTGATCTCGTCCTTTCGGTCACTACCCAAAGCTCATGACCATAGGTGAGGGTAGGAACGAAGATCGACTGGTAAATCAAGAGCTTCGCATTTCGGCTCAGCTTCCTCTTCACCACGACGGATCTGTGCAGAGTCCGCATTACTGCAGACGCCGCACTGATCCGCCTGCCGATCTCTCGTTCCATCCTTCCATCACTCGTGAACAAGACCCAGAGGTACTTGAACTCCTCCACTCGGGGCAGGATCTCATCCCCGGCCTGAAAGTGCACTCCACCCTTTCCCGGCTGAGGACCATGGACTCGGATTTGGAGGTGCTGATTCTCATCCCGGCCGCATCACACTTGGCGGCGAACCGATCCAGTGAGAGTTGGAGGTCACGGTCTGATGAAGACAACAGGACCACATCATCCTGAGGTCACCAAACCGGACCCCCTCAACGCCCTGGCTGCGCCTAGAAACCGGTGACAAAGGGCAGCCCTGGCGGAGTCCAACCCTCACTGGAAACAAGTCCGACTTACTACCGGCAATGCGGACCAAGCTCTGACACCGGTCGTACAGGGAACGGACGGCCCATATCAGGGGGTCTGATACCCACTACTGCTGGAGAACCCCCCACAGGACCCCCCGAGGGACACGGTCGAATGCCTTCTCCAAGTCCACAAAACACATGTGTACTAGTTGGGCAAACTCCCATGCACCCTCAAGGATCCTGCAGAGGGTGTAGAGCTGTTCCACAGTTCCACGACCCGGACGAAAACCACATTGCTCCTTCTGAATCCGAGGTTCTACTATCCGACGGACCCTCCTCTCCAATACCCCCGAATCGACCTTACCAGGGAAGCTGAGGAGTGTGATCCCCGTATAGTTGGAACACACCCTCCGGTCCCCCTTCTTAAAAAGAGGGACCACCACCCCAACCTCCCAATCCAGAGGCACTGCCCCCGATGTCCATGCGATGTTGCAGAGTCGTGTCAACCATGACAGCCCCACAACATCCAGGGCCTTGAGGAACTCCGGGCGGATCTCATCCACCCCCGGGGCCCTGCCACCGAGGAGCTTTTTGACCACCTCAGTGACCTCAGCCCCAGAGATAGGAGAGCTCACACCCGGGTCCATAGGCCCTTCTTCCTCACCGGAAGGCGTGTCAGTGGGATTGAGGAGGTCTTTGAAGTATTCCTTCCACCGATCCACAACATCCCGAGTCGAGGTGCACCGTCCCCACCGTACACAGTGTTGACGGTGCACTGCTTCCCCCTCCTGAGACGCAGGTTGGTGGTCCAGAACCTTTTCGAAGCCGTCTGGAAGTCGATCTCCATGGCCTCACCGAACTCCTCCCATGTCCGGGTTTTTGCCTCAGCAACCACCGCAGCTGCTCTCCGCTTGGCCTGTCGGTACCTGCCTGCTGCCTCCGTAGTCCCACAGGCCAAAAAGGCCCTATAGGACTCCTTTTTCAGCTTGACGGAATCCCTCACCGCCGGTGTCTACCAGCGGCTTTGGGTATTGCCGCCACGACAGGAACCAACCACCTTACGGCCACAGCAACGGTCAGCCGTCCCGACAATGGAGGCACGGAGCATGGCCCACTCGGACTCAATGTCCCTCGCCTCCCCAGGTACATGGTCAAAGCTCTCCCGGAGGTGGGAGTTGAAACTCTCTCTGACAGGAGACTCTGCCAGACGTTCCCAGCAGACCCTCACAATACGTTTGGGTCTGCCAGGTCTGACCGGCATCCTCCCCCACCATTGGAGCCAACTCACCACCAGGTGGTGAGCAGTTGACAGCTCCGCCCCTCTCTTCGCCCGAGTGTCCAAGACATGCGGCCGCAAGTCCGACGACACGACTACAAAGTCAATCATCGAACTGCGGCCTAGGGTGTCCTGGTACCAAGTGCACATGTGGACACCCTTATGCTTGAACATGGTGTTCGTTATGGACAATCAAACAGAAGTCCAATAACAAAACAACGCTCAGGTTCAGATCGTGGGGGCCGTTCCTCCCAATCACACCCTTCCAGGTCTCACTGTCGCTGCCGACGTGAGCGTTGAAGTCCCCCAGCAGAATGATGGAATCCCCAGAGGGAGCACTCTCCAGCACCTTCTCTAAGGAGTCCAATAAGGGTGGATACTTCAGAACTGCTGTTTGGACCATAGGCACAAGCAACAGTCAGGATCCGTCCCCCCACCCGAAGGCGGAGGGAGGCTACCCTTTCATCCAGCGGGGTAAACTCCAACATACAGGCACCAAGCCGGGGGGCAATAAGTATTGCCACTCCTGCCCGGCGCCTCTCACCAGTGGCAACTCCAGAGTGGACGAGAGTCCAACCCCTCTCGACTATATCTAGCCGGAACTTCTCAACCTCGTGCACCAGTTAAGGCTCCTTCCCCGCCAGAGAGGTGACGTTCCACGTCCCTAGAGCTAGCTTCTGCAGCCGAGGGTCGGACCGCCAAGGTCCCCGCCTTCGGCCGCTGCCCAGCTCACATTGCACCCGACCCCTTTGGCCCCTCCAATGGGTGGTGGGTCCACTGGAAGGGGGTCCCATGTTTTCTCTTCGGGCTGTGCCACATAAGTAACTAACCACATAACTAACTAACATATAACTAACTAACCACATAAATAACTAACTAACCAACATATAACTAACCAACATATAACTAACCAGCATATAACTAACCAGCATATAACAAACACATAACTAACATATAACTAATCAACATATAACTAACTAATTAACATATAACTAACATCTAATTAACATATAACTAACACATAACTAATTAACATCTAACTAACCTATAACTAACCAACATATAACTAACTAACCAACATATAACTAACATATAACTAACTAACTAACATATAACCAACATATAACTAACATATAACTAACTAACTAACCAACATATAACTAACCTATAACTAACCAACATGGTTGAGTCCAGACAGATTTTGCAGATGTGATATTTACATTAAACCAGAGAAATGATGCTTCTTCAGATTTAGCTGCTCAGTGTTGACATGGACCCTGCAGGAAACAGCTGATCTCTCTCTGTGTGCATGTGTGTGTGCGTGTGTGTATGAATATGTGTGTGTGTGTGTGTGTGTGTGTGTGTGTGTGTGTGAATATGTGTGTGTGTGTGTGTGTGTTTGTGAATATGTGTGTGTGTTTGAAACAGGAAGAGAGTTGGAGCCTACCTCCGCGTCCTTGCAGCAGTGAAAGAGAGGAATTATAATGCAAAGACTGAACCAGCAGAGGGAATTTGGGGGGGGGGGGGGGGAAACAGGAAGAAAGAAGAGAAGAAAAGAGGAGAGAAGGTGGGGGGGGTGGGGGGGGGGGAGACCAGACTGGAGAAAAGGTCTAACTCTGTTTCAGAAACCTGATCGGCTGCAGGTTACCATGGAAACCAAACTGTCAGTCAAGGTTAGTCCGGCCTCCTGGCAGAGCTGTACATGGACCGATGATGTCACAGCAGCATCACAGTGATGATGTCACAGCAGCATCACAGTCATGATGTCACAGCACCATCACAGTGATGATGTCACAGCACCATCACAGTGATGATGTCACAGCAGCATCACAGTGATGATGATGCTGATACTCACCTGTGTGCATCATCACTACATTAAAGGAGCAGTTCACTGTTTTATAAAGTAACATAGTGTGTTTATGTGTGTGTAATGATTCCTCCTGTTCATACTGACCATTAGAAGATCCCTTCATCATGTTTACTGTAATGATTCCTCCTGTTCATACTGACCATTAGAAGATCCCTTCATAATGTTTACTGTAATGATTCCTCCTGTTCATACTGACCATTAGAAGATCCCTTCATAATGTTTACAATGGAAGTGATGGAGGACTAAACCCACAGTCCTCCTTCTGTGGAAACATGGATTTAAAAGTTGATCTGAAGCTAAAATGAAGCTTCAGTCAAATGTACATCTTCTATGTTTCAACGTTCCAGTGTTTTTAGTACCAAAGTCTTTGTGTTACTATACTTCCACCACAGCTCAACAGGGAAACACTAAGAGGGAATTTGATGCTAAAAAGACTGTAAATGTGTCAGATATCACTCGATATGACTAACTCACACTGATGAAGCTCAATAGAAGCTGATCAGCTACTTTAAATGACTGTAATCCTCTGGTTTACTGTTCATATGGACACCTGACTTTGGGATTAGTGTTCAGTTTGACTCACATCACTCACTGTTCATTTAATTAAAATGTAATTTTATTGGCTTAATTTCATATCCATGAAAATACATTTAAAGGTAAAAAGTCAAACTTCTTTCTTTAATATAAAGACTATTAAATGTGTCTTTAACGCGTCGCTCAGCAGACGTCAGATGAATATTGTTTATATGAGAAACATGTAATTATTGATAGCATCACATTTCTGCTTTTAATCCATTTAGAGAGAATATATTAGAGGATTATGGCAAAAATGTCTAAGTGGTGTAACCATAAAAACTTTGTACCAAATAATTCAACTTGCTTAAAAACAGTAAATTGTCAATAAAACACCAAATCAACTAGTTTGGAATGATCTTACATTATAACTTTATATTAAATAAAGGTAATGGAATACAATTGTTCTAAATATTACATTTACTCTGGTAACCATGGAGATCAGGAAACATTTACATGTTTTAAATGAAGTCATTATTAGTATAAGTCCACTTAACCCTAACCCTAACCCTTTTAAAACTAGTTTAACTGATTTATGAATTCATCATCTTACCAACACTTATTATTACTGACCCACGTTCCTCTTGTTCATACTGACTAATAAAAGATGCAGTTTAAAACTAGTTTTTAAGATGTTTAAGGTCTTTTTCTGAATTCATCCATTTATAAAACAATTATTAAAACAATAAAACCTTAATTCCACATTGATCCAGTTTTCTCTCATTGATCTTATAATATATTTATTATATTGAACTGGGCGTAACTCGGACGTCCATGATGTCTTGCTGCGGAGCCGCTGAGTTCAGTCTGAATTTATCTCCCATAAAACCCACAAAAATACTACATGTACATTTTAACAAACCTGATGCTGCTTTTAAAACCAGTTTAACTGATTTATGAATTCATCATCTTACCAACACTTATTATTACTGACTCTTATGTCAATAAATAAATGAACTGAATAAACTGCGTCTGCTGATGAAAACCATGTGATACGGTTGAAAGTAACAAAGAAATGTTTTAATTTGATTAAACTTTAGATTATTTTTTGATTTAACTGACGAATCGTTTGGTTGATGAAATGAATATCTTCTCAATGAAGAAACAACTTTAATTATTGATCATTTTCTGCTGATCGATTGATTGGTTGTTTCAGTTCACGTTGAAGCACATTAACAAATCAGTAAGAGATATTAAGCTCTGACCTTTGACCTCCTGTGTGTGTGTGTGTGTGTGTGTGTGTTCGTACCTTGTCAGTGTGTTGAGTTGTCGTCCAGCTGAGACAGAAACACAGGAACAAACCATCTGCTGCTTTTATAAGAAAGTGTGTGTGTGTGTGTGTGTGTGAGTGTGAGAAATTAACCTGTTAGCACAACAACAATTATCTATAACATCCACATTAACTCGTGTGTGTGTGATTCATGCCTGTACATGTGTGAGTGTATAGATACAGATGTGCGTGTGTGCGTGTGTGTGTGTGTGTGTGTGTTACAGTATGTTTCCCATGAGAATTCAAACCTGACGTCTGCACAACAAACACACTGCTGAAGAAAAGAAAAACAAGTAAAGC
>NC_084980.1:31642061-31659561 GCF_963691925.1 Scomber scombrus
ACACCTGAAACTCTGCAGGTGAGTTGGTTGGTTTGTTTGTTTGTGTTGTTTTTAAACATATTTTAATGATGTCGTTAATATACAACAACACAGCAGCCAGCAGGGTTTCACTTTAAAAATATAAAGCAAAGTCATAACGATGAGTTTTAGCAGCTTTCTTATTATTTGAATCACTAATAGTTTTTATAAAGCTTTGTGTTGCTACATTATGAACGTGGTGTTTTCCTACAATAATTAATAAGTTAATAATATATAGTTTTGTATGTGTTTTATTATCATTGCTATGGAAACTCTGCAGGTTAGTTTATATCATACGTCACTGCTGCATGACGTCATCAGGTGAGTTTATATCATAAAAGACTAAACTATGATTTTATTTTGTGTCATGTTTTAACTTTACTGTAACTAACGTGACGTCATCAGTCTCATAATGATCAAATCTCTTTTAACCAGTTTAACCAGTCTGTACAAAGTTAAAGCAGAAACTTTATATCTTCATTAACTAAGTTATTATATTAATAATATTGTATTATGTTATTATTATTATTATTATTGTTATTATTATTATTATTATATTATTATTGACCCAAGTCTTTCTCGCTGTTTTTAATGTTTTTAATGTTTTTAATAATTAAACTAATTTTCTTTCATGAACTTAATAAAGTTTTTTCTTTTTTGGTTTGTTTTGTTTTTTTGGGTGAACTTTGTCCCGGAAGTGAACAGCTGGACGGTCTGCAGCTGCAGCAGCTGCTCGGATCCGAACCAAACCTGAACCCGTTTGATCACCGAACCCGGTCGGACTTCCGGACGGTTACCAGCGGGATGGATCCCTGCCCGGTGTCCGCGCGCGCCTCTCCGGTAAACACACCGAGCACCGGGCTGCTAGCACGGCGAGCTAACAGCTAACTGCTAACTGCTTTCAGAACAAAGCGCGCACACATACTAAACACACGCACCAAACACACACACACACACACACACACACACACACACACACACACACACACACACACACACCAACAAACACTAAACACACACTAAAACATACACACACATACATACACCAACACACACACACCAAATACACACACCAAATACACACACCAACACACACAAATACACACACAAATACACACACCAACACACACAAATACACACACAAATACACACACCAAACACACACACACCAACACACACAGTCACTGCTCGGTTCTGCGGTCCGTCCTGCAGCAGAACTTCTCTCAGAGGTTTATTTGTTTATTTCAGGTTTTATTCTCTATAAATCTTCTTCATGTTTCAGGTTCAGGACGCTGCTGCTGAACTCGGCAGCATCCGGATCAAGATGGAACCAGACGGCGACGTGGAGATCCAGTCGTATCCGGTTCTGAAGAAACTGTCCATCAAACTGACCGACTGCAGGTCGTGGCTGGAGGGGCGGGACTTCCTGTCTCTGGGTGAGGTCTCATGAATCAGGTCGGGGGTCAGATGACGCGTTACGGGACGGACGGGTTTAAATCTACTGTTAATATGAAGGGTTAGAGTTAGGATGTAAAATGATATATATAATATATCTGCATCCAGACCTGACAGCTGGTTAAAACCACCGACTGTATATATAATGGACGTAACATCCGTGACGTCACCCATTGGTTTGTGGACTGCTGCTCGGAGGCCAATAGTATCGGATCTGAGCAGCGCCATCTTGAACATTTCAGGTGCATGCTGGGAAAAATAAAAACATGGATTTTACTTATATGGGCATCAGGAGGAGCATGAGGCGCCCTCCTGAACCTGTGAACCAATCAACCTGTCAATCACCACGTAGCCACGCCCTAATGCATACCCTGCTTTATCGTCACATATAAAATCAGGGAGGCCAAAATGTCCCAAATGAACATCATACTGCATTGAAGAAGGCTTTAAACTAGCGATTGAGACCATAAACACATTTTGAAAACGTTTACTGAGGTTAGAAATCAAGTGAGAAGTTGGTGAATTCTCCATTGACTTGTATAGAGACGGAAGTCCTTTTGACACCAAAACGGTCGCCCCCTGGTGGCCTTTTGATAGAATGCAGCTTTAAGTTACTTCCATGTTGGCCTCATTGCAGAGGACCGGAACTCCCCGCCTGGTTCAAACACTGTTTGTTCTGGTAATGTAGAATTACTGTGAACACACAGCTTGGGGGGAGGATCTTTGGTGCTTCCTCTCTCTTTATGAACGGCCTTAGTGGGGCTTCTACAACACACTGACTCTGTGAGTGAAGCTGCATATTTAGGTGAAAGCTTTGGAAACCACAGCAGCCAGCTTGTGATTAATGTGGATAAAACAAAGCAACTGGTTTTCTCTACAAACAGAATGTGATCATTAAGCTAGTTTCACTCATTGGCCAGTCTGGTACAGTTCTGGACTCTCAGATGAGCTTCTCTGTTAATACAGAAATCTCTCTCTTCTGAGGAAGCTCTGCAGCCAGAAGATCTTAGAGCTTCTCTTCAGGTCTAACCGTTCATCTCTCAGCCTGATTCATCTGAGCTGCCAATCTAACAACAAGCTCTCTGAGATAGTTCAGTAGTTGCTTCACCTCAAACCTCTTGAACCAGCTGTTCACTGAGAGGACGATCTACACAGTTACCATGGCAACCAGGAATAGTTATAAGAAGTCTTTTATTAATATTTTAAACACCTGTAAATGATCAGTACGCATACAGGAACTGTTCTATACCTCACTTATTTATGTATTTTAAGAAATGATTTTCTTAAAATACATAAATACATAAACACCATACAGTATGGTGTTTATGTCATTTCTGTTTACTGTTTGTCTGCCAAGGACAATAAAGTTTTATTCTATTGTATAAACTCCTCATTCACCCTGGACCCTGACCTCTGACCTCTGACCTCTCCGTCCTCGCAGACGATCACCCTCAGCTGTGCAGACTGAGGCAGCAGCACCCGACCAACACCGGCAGGAAGATGGTCTACTGCCCCGAGTGTAAGAAAGGTTTCTACAAGTCTTCTCACCTGGAGGCTCACCTGAGAGTCCACCAGGGCCAGAAACCCAACGAGTGCTGGCAGTGCGGTAAGATCTACCCGACCCTGCTGAGCCTCGTCATCCACCAGCAGATCCACGACCGCACCGAGCCGTACCGGTGCTCCTACTGCGACAAGACCTTCGCCCTGAAGCGGGACTGGAAGACCCACCACCGGACGCACTCGGGCACCAAACCCTTCAAGTGCTGGTTCTGTGGGGACGGGTTTGGCGGCCACGACGAGCTCACGGAGCATCTGGGGACCCACGAGGGGGAGAAGTGCTACCACTGCAAGATCTGCAACAAGATGTTCGTCTCCTACCAAGGCTTCAACTTCCACAGCCGCTCGCACAGGAACCAGAAGATGCTTCCCTGCAGCAAGTGCAAGAAGACCTTCGCCAACCCTCAGAGCCTGAAGGTCCACCAGGTTGGGAACCCCCGAAACCTGGCTCTGAATCCAGTTCCTACAGTTTAACAACCTACAGTATTTATAAGTTCTGTTATTAGGACTTTGAGTTGGTGTAACTTTAAATCAATTTTAATAATGTTCTGAATTCTTTTTATAATTAATATTTTTAAAATGCAATTCTTTAGTAATGTAAACTAGCCGACAAGAGCATTGATAAAGAACCTGATTGATAACCTTTAATAGTATTGATGAAGATTAGTGGTATTGATAAAGATTAGTAGTATTGATAAAGATTAATAGTATTAATAAAGTGATTCCTGTCTCTACCACCAGGTGACGCACTCCAACAGGAAGCCACACAAATGTCCAACCTGTGGAAAAGGCTTCAAGCTGCTGAGCGGCCTGCGCTGCCACCAGCGGACCCACGAGGACCTGAAGGCCTACCACTGCACCGAGTGCGGGAAGTGCTTCTCCAGCCTGCAGGGACTGAAGCTGCACAACCGCACGCACACCGGACTGAAGCCCTACAAGTGCACCGAGTGCGGGAAGAGGTTCACGCAGTCGCCGCACCTGAAGTCGCACATGGTGACCCACACGGGCGAGAGGCCTTTCCTCTGCACCACCTGCGGGAAGAGGTTCACCCAGTCGTCCCACCTGAGGTCCCACATCACGCTGTTCCACGTGGGCGAGAAGCCGTTCACCTGCACCGACTGCGGGAAGAGCTTCACCATTGCTCACTACCTGAAGGTGCACCGGCTGAGCCACACCAAGGAGAAGCTGTACCAGTGCTCGTACTGCGAGAAGTCCTTCTCCTACCACAACTCCTGGAGAGCGCACGAAAGGATCCACACCGGCGAGCGTCCCTTCAGCTGCCAGGACTGCGGCCAGAGCTTCATCACGTCGGGCTCGCTGCTGAGCCACCAGAGAGCCAAACATACCGGAGAGAAGAGCCACTACTGCTTCACCTGCGGGGAATTCTTCTTCACCAGCTCGCTGCTGCGGATCCACCAGCTGGACCACACCGGAGAGCGGCCGCACGTCTGCAGCTGCGGCAAGACCTTCAAAACCAAAGGAGTGCTGCGCTACCACCTGAAGAGGTTCACCGACCACCAGCCGGCCGAGTGAGGCGCCGTCTGAAACACACGGTTCTTCCTGTTGATCTCATTCCAAAGTGTTTGTGACTCTTTGCACCAGAAGCTGCTTTATGAACCCTTTGAGTTTTTGCACCGAGCTGCGACACAGGCTCGTTATTCAGAAGGTGCTGCTGGTTCAACGGCTCGTTACTCCAAAACCTCAACAATTCAAAAAGCTTGAGTTTATTTTAATATAAAAGTAAACAATGATGTTTATGAACCTCAGCAGACTTTAAGCACAGCGCTGACTCATCATAAAACATCATTATTGATTAACAAGCACATTGAAATACTAAATATTAAAGATCAGAGTGAGGAGCTCTGTGTCTGGTTTCAGAGTAACGAGTCTTTAGACCAGTTTGGATCATGTGATGTAACATGTAGACAGTTTATTCATCATTTACAGTCAAAAACAACCCCAGCAGTCATCAGCTGATTTTTCACAAAAACATTATTATTATTGTTATTATTAAAAATGTAACACTAAGAATCTACGACTCTGAAACACTCCGAGAAAAAGACCAACAGATGTTTGAACATCGTCATGACGTCAAACGAAAGAACCAATTAAAGTCACAACGACTGCATCAATGTGTGTGTGTGTGTGTGTGTGTGTGTGTGTGTTAGTATGTATGTGTGTGTGTGTGTTGCAGGTCTTGGATGTTAAAGCAATTTTTTACTTTTATGAACATGTTTTCTTTTTAATCTACGTCTTTATTTTCATGAGCTGAGAGGTCAGAGGTCATCAGTATGGGCGCCATGTGTCATATTGTGATGTCATGCTGGTTTCTGATTGGCTGGCAGGTTTCATTGATGTTAGTGTTTCAGTTACAGAGGGACGACTCCGTAATGACGTGTCAACGAGTCGATGATGTCATCCAGTGAGTCATGTGACCTGTTAAAGCTGTGTCTTCATGTTCTTCTGTTTGTCAATAAAAGCCAAAACATGTAAACAACTGGAGTCTCTTTAACGCGTTAAAACCAGGCGGGGAGTTCTGGTCCTCTGAAATGATGCCAACATGGAAGTAACTTAAAGCTGCATTCTATCAAAAGGCCACCAGGGGGCGACCGTTTTGGTGTCAAAAGGACTTCCGTCTCTATACAAGTCAATGGAGAATTCACCAACTTCTCACTTGATTTCTAACCTCAGTAAACGTTTTCAAAATGTGTTTATGGTCTCAATCGCTAGTTTAAAGCCTTCTTCAATGCAGTATGATGTTCATTTGGGACATTTTGGCCTCCCTGATTTTATATGTGACGATAAAGCAGGGTATGCATTAGGGCGTGGCTACGTGGTGATTGACAGGTTGATTGGTTCACAGGTTCAGGAGGGCGCCTCATGCTCCTCCTGATGCCCATATAAGTAGAATCCATGTTTTTATTTTTCCCAGCATGCACCTGAAATGTTCAAGATGGCGCTGCTCAGATCCGATACTATTGGCCTCCGAGCAGCAGTCCACAAACCAATGGGTGACGTCACAGATGTTACGTCCATTTCTTATATACAGTCTATGATTCAGACAGGATTATATCTGTAACTGTATCTGTGTGTATCCTCCTCAGCAGGTAAATACAGCTGGTAATGGGACAGTTTCAGCACTTGAGTGAATATATTTAAATATAAAGGCAGAACACAGAGACGGTTCAACGTGATGAGACTAACTCAAAGCTTTAAAGCATCTTCATTATTTCAATAAAACACTGAAGGTCAGAAAGCTGCAGTCATTAATATCTTTAATATTACAGACAGTATAATCTGCAGAGGAGGAAGCACTCACACTTTACTCCATTACAAGTTGAATTCCTGCATTAAAAATCCTCCTTCAGTAAAAGT
Organism: Scomber scombrus; assembly: GCF_963691925.1. NCBI lineage: Eukaryota > Metazoa > Chordata > Actinopteri > Scombriformes > Scombridae > Scomber > Scomber scombrus. Next base: position 31,648,467 of record NC_084980.1, read on the forward strand.
ATTATGAGCTTGATGTAGTTATAGTAGAAAAAAAGCTTGTTATATTATAATATATATATATATATATATATTATAATATAACATATATATATTATATTATCCAATGTGTCAAATCTGCATCTGAAAAGTAACTAAAGCTGTCAAACAAATGTAGTGGAGTAGAAAGTACAAGTACCTCAAACTGTACTACAGTAAAGTACTAGTACCTCTAACTGTACTACAGTAAAGTACTAGTACCTCTAACTGTACTACAGTAAAGTACTAGTACCTCTAACTGTACTACAGTAAAGTACAAGTACCTCAAACTGTACTACGGTAAAGTACTAGTACCTCTAACTGTACTGCAGTAAAGTACAAGTACCTCAAACTGTACTACGGTAAAGTACTAGTACCTCAAACTTTACTGCAGTAAAGTACTAGTACCTCTAACTGTACTACAGTAAAGTACAAGTACCTCAAACTGTACTACAGTAAAGTACTAGTACCTCAAACTGTACTACAGTAAAGTACAAGTGCCTCAAACTGTACTACAGTAAAGTACAAGTGCCTCAAACTGTACTTGATTAAATGTTCATACTTTCCACCTCTGAAGATGAAAATATGATTTGTAGTTTTCAGATTTCTATCAATAAATTGATCATTAAATTCTGAGCAGAAACCGGCGGTTATGCTGCCTTCACTGTAATAGGATTATACACAATTATACCCAAACTACATGTGTGCTTGTGTTTGGTTTGTGGCGTTCAAATGCGTTTGGTTCAACATAAATATAAAAGATGATGTAGTTAAATTAACAGATGCTATAAATTGTGTTGGGTTATTTTCTCATCCAAAGCAGAAGAATGAATTTACAGTTGAAACTCAAATGTCCGACTCCAAAAGAGATGGTGAAGGCAACACGCGCGCGCGACTGATCTGACCGTTAAAAGAAAAAAACAAACATCAACCGTTAGAAATGTAAATTTAATAATTTATCTGATTTATCTCAGTCTCTGCCTTACAGAAGATTATAATTGACTTATTTAGTGTCTCAGTTGTAAAGTGAAGCAGGTAAACTTACTAAACTAACGGTAAAATAACAGAAAAATAAATATAAAGTAAATATAAACTAACGGATGGAGAGCCGGGACGGTCAACTAACGGTAAACTAAATATAAACTAACGGTAAGCTAACTAAACCGAGTATAAATTAACGGTAAACTAACTAAACTAAGTATAAACTAAAGGTAAACTAAGTATAAACTAAGTATAAACTAAGTATAAACTAAACTAAGTATAAACTAAACTAAGTATAAACTAACGGTAAACTAACTAAACTTATTATAAACTAATTATAAGCTAGCAGTTAGGGATGGAGAGCCGGGACCCGAGGATGGAGTCTCTCTGCAGCTTCACGCTGCGCAGCTTCCGGCTGGAGCCGCAGACATGGCGGGAGTTCGTGTCTGAGGAGGAGAAGCTGCTCCTCTTCACCTCCTTCTTCACCTGTCCGGACTCTCTACACTTGTTCATCTACCGGGACGCAGAGGCCCAGCTGTCCGTCAGCCTCAGCTTCCCCGCAGACATCTGCTCCAAACTCATCTGCGTCTCTAAGGCGGGCCGAGAGGCCGTTACCATGGAGACCAAACCTAACTTCATCATCCAGGAGGTGCAGGGAGACGACCCGCTCAGCTTCCTGTCCGCCATCACCGAGCAGGTGAGCTTCCTGTCTGCCATCACCGAGCAGGTGAGCTGATGCTAACAGGAAAGTATCAGCTCAGCTAAGGTTAAACTAGCCTAATGTTAGCATTAAAGCTAGGTGAGCTGAGGTGCTCAGGTAAGGCAAGGCAGTTTTATTTATATAGCGCATTACATACACAATGGCAACTCAATGTGCTTTACATAAAACAAACAAATCTCACACAGTAAGAATTGGAAATAAAAAAACATAAAAACAAGCAGGTGAGTTGTGTCCCCCCCCCCTCAGGTGACCTGCCCGTTGCTTAGCAACCCAGAGAACAGCCAGGGCTGGGCGGCAGGCGTGGCGGAGGAGGCTCTGAGGTTCATGGAGAGGCAGAAGAACGAAGCTCAGGTGATGAAAGCTCAGGTAGACGGACGCACGTTTCTGCCTCAGCCTGATGCTCTGCACGACGACCATCACCAGGACAACGGTATCCAGGAAGACAGTGCAGAGCGGTAGGTCAGGTGACTGATGAAGAAGTACTGATGACATCACTGCAGTTCAGTAACAGTTTTTTCTTCTGTGGTGGGACAGGAAGTTGCTGGACGTGAAGCTCGTCCACGCCTGCGAGTCGACCGCCATCGAGTGGGCGGAGCTAGTGTCGGACTTCCTGCAGCAGGACTCCTCTCAGCCGCTATTGGACGGCCTGAAACCGCCGCCGAGCTGCGAGGTCGAGTTCTGGAGGAACCGCCTCAGGAACCTGCAGTTCATCCAGCAGCAGGTGATGATGTCATAGAGCAGGTGATGTCATCATAGAGCAGGTGTTGATGTCATCCAGCAGCAGGTGTGCTTGACAGGTCTGGGACTCACACTGAGTCAGGTGACCTTCATGATTGGTTCATCAGCACGCTGACATTTGACCAATCAGCTGACTTCCTTTTCCGTTTGTTTGCTTGATCAGCTGATGAGCAGCAGAGCTCAGCAGGTAGCCTCCATCCTGAAGACAGCTGACAGTGTTTACAGCTGCACCCTGACGGAGATCTTCACACACGTCCAACAAGGTAACAGGAACACCTGATACACCTGTTTTCGAGTTTTTTTATGTCATAGACACCTTTATTAGCAGCAGAGAGACAGGAAATCACAGGAGAGGGGGGGGGGGGGGGGGGATGATATGCAGCAAAGGTCCGCCGGCCGGGATTCGTTATAGTTGTGGTGTGGACTCCTCTCCTGCTGCCTGCTACCTGAAACACACCTGAGCTCTCTGCCACTAACTAACTAAACTAAGTATAAACTAAAGGTAAACTAACCCCCCCCCCCCCCCCCACACAGGTCTGATGGAGGCTGAAGATGTGACTCATAATCTGGAGCCTCTGCAGGAGAAGCTGGCGGAGGTGGAGCAGCTGGAGTACCAGCAGGTATCTGCACACCTACACAGAAGAAGAAGAAGAAGAAGGTTTTATATCTGATGGTCAGGACCTCGTTTGATCTGAAATCACATGTTCAGGTGACAGATGGACAGGCTGACTTTCACACTCAGGATGATCTCACAGCAGAGACTGTGTGACTGTTTTTATGATGAAGTCATGATTCACATTCTGAGTGTGAACAGCTGTTGTTTCCTCATTATTACAGTCACATTAAAGGAATTGAAGGTCTCCGTCACTACGACAGATTTCCATCAATTGGACTTTAATCCTTAAATCCTAGGAAGTGAGCACTGAAGGGTTTTATATGAAGATGTAGATGGTGAACAGTTTATGAATACAATCCCTGTGTGACATCAGCACACCAATCAGCCAATAACCAATCAAGAAGAAGAAGCATAAATGACCAATTGTTGTGATGTCATCATGTGACTGAACTCTTGTCTTTGATTGGCAGCTGAGGGACAACATGGTGGCTGTGATGGAGGAGGTGCGGCTGGTCTGGATCAGGTCTCAGTTCTACCGTAAACCCTGCAGGATCGTAGTCCTGCTGCAGGAGATCTGCAACCTGTTCATCCACCTGGTAACTGCAGCAATGCATTGTGGGAGGGTCATTGAGACTGACACATTCGTTTATTTTATTTTATTTTATGTATTTATATTACATTATACATTTTATACTATATTATATTATAATATATTTATAGTACATTTTATACTATATTATATTATATTTATAGTACATTATATATTATATTATATTTATATTATAATATATTTATAGTACATTATATTTTATATTTATATTATAATATATTGATAGTACATGTTATATTATATTTATAGTACATGTTATATTATATTGATACTCAGTGTTCAGCCAGTCAGGTAACAGACAGATGTAGTGAATGTGTTTCTGTAGAGCAGGGAGTTCCTGCGTGGGGAGGAGGTGATGCGCGGTCTGGTGGCGGATCCTGGACCAGTTCTGGATGACGTCAGACTGGTGATTGTGACCCTGCAGACCCTCAAAGAGGCCTACAGTCAGTGCAGGACTCAGCTGGACCATCACCAGGTACAGCTCCAGACTGACACCACAGGACTCGTCTGTGATGTGTTCAGGTCCAGATGTTAAACTGTGTGTGTGTGTGTGTGTGTGTGTGTGTGTGTGTGTGTATGTGTGTGTGTATGTGTGCAGGGCGGACTCTCACACAGGTGGGACTTTCCTTCACACCTGGTCTTCTTCCACCTGGACAGCTTCCTGAACCGTCTGCAGGGCATCGAGGTAAAACAGCTGAGATTCACTGAAACAGGAAGAAATCAACAGTTTTATTGGTTAACTGATTTTATTTCCTCTCCCACCTCTGATAGCAGCCGATCAATCAGTTCCAATAAGTAGTTCCAAACATATTTACAACAGGACATTTGTGTGACTGAAACAGCTGACTGTGCAGATTATGCTTCATTAAACATGAGAGAAACTGTTGGTGGTCTCTGAGAGATATGTGGACTGTCCATGTGGCTCAGGGTCCTTTGTGTTGCAGGAGGCGCACTGTGTCAGTCTGCAGCTGTATCAGCTGCATCAGACGCTTCTGTCAGGAGTCAGCGGCAGGATGTGGAGCGATGTGGTTCAGGATGTGTATCAGGATTTCCTGGGTCACGTGGCAGTTCTGTCTGACTGTAGCTGTGACGCCACCGACCCCGAAGATCAGGTGACCATTGTGACCAAGTTCATGTGTCTCTGTGTTAGTGCGTGAGCGTGTAGTGACTCCTGGTTTTCCTCTCAGAGCTTCCAGCCTCACCTGGACCAGTTCCGGGCTCAGGTGTGGGACCTGGAGCGGCGGCTGGTGTCGGTCCTCAGTAGAGCCCTTCAGGACTGCTGCGCCTCCTCGTCTGCAGCCAAGGTGCCACCTGTCCACCAGACATCAGCTCTGACTCACTAACAGCAGCTCTGACTCACTAACAGCAGCTCTGACTCTCTGACAGCAGCTCTGACTCTCTAACAGCAGCTCTGACTCACTAACAGCAGCTCTGACTCTCTGACAGCAGCTCTGACTCTCTAACAGCAGCTCTGACTCACTAACAGCAGCTCTGACTCTCTGACAGCAGCTCTGACTCTCTGACAGCAGCTCTGACTCTCTAACAGCAGCTCTGACTCACTGACAGCAGCTCTGACTCACTAACAGCAGCTCTGACTCTCTAACAGCAGCTCTGACTCACTGACAGCAGCTCTGACTCACTAACAGCAGCTCTGACTCTCTAACAGCAGCTCTGACTCACTGACAGCAGCTCTGACTCACTGACAGCAGCTCTGACTCTCTAACAGCAGCTCTGACTCTCTAACAGCAGCTCTGACTCTCTGACAGCAGCTCTGACTCTCTAACAGCAGCTCTGACTCTCTAACAGCAGCTCTGACTCTCTGACAGCAGCTCTGACTCTCTGACAGCATCTATGAACTGGATCCGCTCTGTGTTTCAGCTGCTCCAGATGTTTGGGTTCATCCTGGAACGGCCTCTGATCCAAGAGCAGCTGCGTCCTCACCTGAGCCGGCTGCTGGAGGTGGTTCTGACCGAGCTGGATCAGACCCGGCTGCTGGTTAGCAGTCAGAGAGAGAAGGCAGACACCTTCTGCAGGTTCACCCCGAGTCCTGCAGCTGTACTCTGCTGGACTCAACAGCTTCAACTGAGAGCTCAGCAAGCCCTCAAGAACTACAAGGCTGCACAACACCTGTAAGCTCAAAGACCGTAGTCAGGTGTGATGTGTTCAGGTGTGATGTGTTCAGGTGTGATGTGATGTGTTCAGGTGTGATGTGTTCAGGTGTGATAAGTTCAGGTGTGATGTGTTCAGGTGTTATGTGTTCAGGTGTGATGTGTTCAGGTGTGATATGTTCAGGTGTGATGTGTTCAGGTGTGATGTGATGTGTTCAGGTGTGATGTGTTCAGGTGTGATGTGTTCAGGTGTGATGTGTTCAGGTGTGATGTGATGTGTTCAGGTGTGATGTGTTCAGGTGTGATGTGTTCAGGTGTGATGTGTTCAGATGTGATGTGATGTGCTCAGGTGTGATGTGTTCAGGTGTGATGTGTTCAGATGTGATGTGATGTGTTCAGGTGTGATGTGTTCAGGTGTGATGTGTTCAGGTGTGATGTGATGTGCTCAGGTGTGATGTGCTCAGGTGTGATGTGATGTGTTCAGGTGTGATGTGTTCAGGTGTGATGTGATGTGTTCAGGTGTGATGTGTTCAGGTGTGATATGTTCAGGTGTGATGTGTTCAGGTGTGATGTGTTCAGGTGTGATGTGTTCAGGTGTGATATGTTCAGGTGTGATGTGATGTGTTAAGGTGTGATGTGTTCAGGTGTGATGTGATGTGTTCAGGTGTGATGTGATGTGATGTGTTCAGGTGTGATGTGATGTGTTCAGGTGTGATGTGTTCAGGTGTGATGTGATGTGTTCAGGTGTGATGTGATGTGATGTGTTCAGGTGTGATGTGATGTGTTCAGGTGTGATGTGTTCAGGTGTGATGTGATGTGTTCAGGTGTGATGTGATGTGTTCAGGTGTGATGTGATGTGTTCAGGTGTGTGGACTCTGGTGAGCTGCAGGTGGTCGTGCAGAGATTCCAGCAGATTGTGGACCTCCTGCAGGACTTCAGAGACACAGTAAGGTCAGACTGGAACGTTCAGCTGGACTCAGACTCTGACTTCATCCTGGAACAACCTCTGATCCAACATGACCAGCAAGGCATGCTGGGAGTGTCATCCAGCCAGAAGGTCAGTTTATATGAGCTCTGAGCAGAAACCAGTGTCACACCAGAGGACTCTCCCTCTGACTCTCATCGCTCCTTTTAGAAGAATAAAACAGAGGAGGAGTAACTCTGAAACACATTAAAGCAAAAATGGTGGAAACTTGAAATGAAACACAGTGAAGATGAACATTGGTTCAGTTAAAGTTTCTCTATAAACACATTTCATTGGCATCAGACACTCGAGGCTTTCCTTTTAGCTCTTTTCAGCTTCTTTATGTTCCTGGATTCGTCTCCTATTCATGTGACTTCCTGCTATCACTTCATTAATCATAATTATTGATAAGTGTGCTTCTGTGTGTCCAGCTGGAGGTGCTGCAGAGGGAGCTCAGGTACGTCAGCAGGGAGACGCACATGACGCTCCGCCCACAAGCTGCTCGACTCCTCACCTGCAGAGATGACATCACACACACCTACCTGAACCTGAGTCACATGGTGTCGAGCTACAACCAGGTACACACACACACACACACACACACACAGACACACATGGTTAGATCCGGATGAAGGTCATGTGACAGGAAGTGGTCGCCCCTCAGGTGGTGAGCGGAGTCCTGCAGGTGGAGCTTCCCCTGATCCAGGATCAGCTGCAGGACCTGGACCAGAGTCTGTTGGAGCTGCAGAGGAACACCTGGAGCTCTGAAGGTCTGAATGTCACTTGACTGGTCACATGACTGATAGCTACAGTGTGTGAGGGGTAGGTGACTGACAGATGTGTGTCTGTGTGCAGGTTTGCAGCAGCTGGTGGAGCAGCAGAGACAGAAAGTGTTGATGTTCTGCACCACAGTGATGAAGGCCAGAGCCAACATGGACACCATCACTGACATCATACAGGTCAGCTGATCGGGAGGGTTAATGTGTGTCCAGGTGAGAAAGTACCTGCCACACTTTGATCACGTGCTCCTTTTATTAAAGTTTACAGTGAAATGTGCTCAGATGGTTTATAGAGATGTGAGCTTTCAGTCAGTGTCCATGGTCATCCCGGGGGGGACAGAGTGATGGCAGCAGCTGAAGAATCACTCTGGGTGGCTGTGGTTCAGGAGGCAGAGCATGTCGTCCATGATCGTTGATTCAATTCCTGGCTCCTCCAGTCAAAGTGTATATATATCAGTACAGTCTGTATATATCAGTACAGTCTGTATATATCAGTACAGTCTGTGTACTTTATGCTGTCAGTGTTGAGTTTATTAGGATCCTGTCAGCTACAGCTCACCTGTGTGCTGATGTGTTTTCAGGGCTGGGTGGAGGAGCTTCACCTGCTGCAGCGATCAGGTGACTCACTGCTGGAGGGCGGAGCCACAGAACAGAGCTACAGCCGCCTCAGAGAGGAGGGACAGGAGCTGCTCAGATTAACACAGGTAACAAACACCTGAGGAGGAGGAGGAGGAGCAGAGACAGACACAGGTGCTGATGTGACTCTGCTGTATTCTCAGGAGAACCAGAGTCTGTATGGAGCCCAGGACTCCTCCCAGGCCTGGATCACATACCTGGACCACATCGATGACAAAGTCCAGGATGGACTGTTCCAGCTGCTGCATAGATCACTGCACTTTCTATGTGACAGCATGAACCCACAGGTACACCTGCACACACCTGGACACATCTGCAAACACCAGGACACATCTGCAAACACCAGGACACATCTGCAAACACCAGGACACATCTAATAACACCAGGACATCTGCAAACACCAGGACACATCTAATAACACCAGGACACATCTACAAACACCAGGACACATCTGCAAACACTAGGACACATCTACAAACACCAGGACACATCTAATAACACCAGGACACATCTAATAACACCTGGACACACCTGCAAACACCTTGATAGATGGGTACACACACACACACACACACACACACACACACACACACACACACACACACACACACACACACAAACAGACAGACAGACAGACAGACACATGCTTTAGAGAATTTAATATATCTTTTTCTTTGAATCTGCAATTACATTTCATTGTTATATATATATATGTTATATTTACATACAATTCTCTAAAGCATGTGTCTGTCTGTCTGTCTGTCTGTCTGTCTGTGTGTGTTTGTGTGTGTGTGTGTGTGTGTGTGTGTGTGTTGCAGACCTGCAGTGCTGCCTTGCTGCTCATCTCTCTGCAGCTGCAGGAAACAGGAAGTGCGTTTGAGCCATCTGTGGGCGGCGGCCTCTCTGACCTGATGAAGAGCGTCATCAGTGACGTTTACACAGCAGCCAGTCTGCTGCCGAGGATCTCTGTGAGTCGCCACGGCAACTACCAGGTGACTGACATCACTCTGACATCACTCTGAACCTTGTCCAGGCTGCTGTTAGGTGTTGCCAAAACTAAATGAATGTAGGGGACACTGTGGACTAAACTCCTCTTGTCTGTCTCTCAGGTGTCTCTGCAGCAGAGTCCGGACCTCTCTGCGCTGGAAAAGGAAGTGATGCGTCGTTTGCTGGAGGTGAGTGAGGAGGCGGAGCGTCTGAGGGCGGAGCTGGACAGGTATTCACACCTGTGGCAGAGCGACAGGCAGAGTGTGATGCAGGAGTTCCTGACCTACAGCAGACAGCTGGGACCAGAGGAGGGTGAGGTGGAGGAGGCTCCGCCCACCCTGAAGGACTTCAGGAGAGAGGTGAGACAGGTGTTTCTGACCAGGGGGGTTTTCCAGACAGGAGGTTCCTGAAGCCGCTCTCCCGAGCTGAGGAGGAAGGGGGATGTGTGTGTGAGCAGTGATTGACAGCTGTCAGACACTCCATCAGACACCATCCTCGATCTGATTGGTTCTTGTTGTCCGGTCGCGTTGCAGTAGGAGGGGCTAAATGAGCCTTTTTTTTTTTTTTTTTTTTTCAGATGACTGGTTTCATGTAATGCTGTCTTTACATAGTGACAGTCTTAGCAAATATGACAAAAAGTTACTTTTATAAAACTTACCAACTGCAACTTTAAGGTGTTTTTATTCAGGTGTTTTTGAGCTGAAAGCTTCTGGAAATGTTTCTGCAGATCGATTCGCTGCGGAAACTGTACACGGAGGTAACTCACCTTGATGATGTCATCGCCCTGCACGGCTGGCTGCAGGTGGACCGCCAACCCTTCAGAGACTCCCTGCTGTCAATCATCCAGGACTGGAGCCACATGTACACACAGCACCTGCTGGACTTAGTCAGTGACAGGTAAACTCACCTGAGACCTGCTAGACTCAGTCTGTGTGTGTGTGTGTGTTAATGTGTCTCTGTATGTGTGTGTGTTCAGCCTGCAGCAGGTGACTCAGTGTGGTGGTGATGATGATGATGATGAAGAACGCTCCTGCAGTTTCCCTTTGACAGAAACTGTCCTCCTGCTGGAAGCTGCCGGTGTCGAGCTGCCTGAACACCTGTCAGCTCAGCTCCAGGTAGTGACATGACTGATATTATAATATTATTATAATGCTCCAGTGTTCAGCTGTGTGTGTGTGTGTGTGTGTGTGTGTGAGAGAGCAGGTTAGAGAGCAGCAGCTTCTCACAGCTGATTGTTAAATTTAAGCTTCGTTAACTCTTCATTTAGAATCATTTAAATTAAATATGTTTGTGACGATGTTCCTCTTTAAATGTTTCATCATGTCTGATTAATTACTGATAAGCAATATTTACTAACTCGATAATGTAGTACAGTCTGAGGTACTTGTACTTTACTGCAGTACAGTTTGAGGTACTTTAAACTTCCACTACATTAACCAGGTACAGGTAGTGACATCACTGTGACATCACACTGTGTTTCGTTTCAGTGCTGACGGACAGGAAGCAGCCGGCTGTGACAGGAAGTGTCGATTTCATCATTTTTTTACTGTTCAAATGATTAAAGTTTCAAACTGTGCTGATGTGTCAAAGTTTGATTTCTGTTTTATTTAAATTCTTCTTTTAAGAAAGTATTTTAATGTAATGTTATTGTTGCTGTTAATGTATAAAGTGAAATAAACTCATGACAGGATGTTTATGTTAGTAGATCAGACTGCTGCTGAGCAACAACCCGAACACTTACATGAACCTTCAGTTTCAGACTCAAAGAACAACACCCAGATAAATAAATGATTTAATAGAATTTCTTTCTCTTCAAAAGCTGAAATTTACACGACTGATGTTTGTTTCCAGCAGACAGAACCGGTCCGATCCGGTCTCCAGTCTGCTGGACTCTTCAGGACCAGAACAAAGTAAAAGAGGCACGATGATGAGAACCCTAC